>NC_071668.1:67023218-67323218 GCF_028554725.1 Zeugodacus cucurbitae | reverse complement strand
TAACGTAACCAGCAGTACATTTCCAACACATTCACCACTTGATTTCCATATTTGGAGTCTTTATCTAACTGTACGTGTGGTTAAGACCACTTATTCCAAGCCATTGTATTCGCTATTGCCGCATTTTAGGCGCATCCACCAAATGTAAATCGTGAATTTTAATTTCGCACAACAAAAACAAAATATTTATTGCGCCACTTGTAATTGCGGCATTACTACAATACTAAAAATGTATATACTTGAGTAAATATATATGTATGTACATATATAACCAATGTATGCTTGTATCTTTTTTTGGAAACGCATACATTAGTGTGTCAGTAAAAACTTAGAGACCTAAATGAGTGTTTAATTTTAAAAATACCCAGTAGGAAAGGGTTCCCATTGGAGTTTAATTTCTTATTGTCACAATTTATATAGGAGGACTGTCAGTACAGTTGCAGATATAAATTATTGATTGATTAAATAGCTAAGGGTCCACTGGTAATTCAACTTTTGACTAAAAAACAATTTGCACGAAAACTTTAACCTTTGATCGCATTGTGTTTAAGAGAAGAAATTATATTTTAGCTCTACAACTTTGCTTCCGCCGTTTTCCAATAGATGTCTCTAGGGTCAAACACTGGTCGATTAAATCGATTTTTTTTTATATCGATCTTGGATATTTGTAGAGATCTGTTTGCATCCCAAACTTAATTCCAAGAAAAGTGCGGCTGAGGCTCATCGAAACTTGTAACCGTTTTTATTCAAAAAAAAATCCTTAAATTTATAAAAAAAATGGCGGAAACAAAGTTGTAGACCTAATATAATGCTATCTCTCTACAATTATAACGGATATCTGAGTGAATGTGATATAAATTATACCTCTTCAAAACCTCTACCTAGTGGTGTGAAGTGATATAATTAAAATTAATGAAATTATAGTTTGCATTAGCATCTGATTGATACTCATATTTTTTTCATAAATTGTATATATATTTGTATGTATGTAATTTTATAAGCTTTCAGGTAATTAAACCCTTTTTATTATAAATTGTATGATAAGATGTGATATGTTGTAATAAAAAATGATCCTTATTATAGTATATTTTATAGTTTAATTTGTAAAGAGCGAAATAAGATACCAAATGTCATGATCATGGACCACCACATTGATATGGATATATGAACATAATCTATTTATAATGTTATATGGGGACTCGACATACTCGCATTGAAATTATCGTACAATAAGCAACTCAATAAAAATTGATATTTATAAAATCAAAATCAAAAAAATTTTAAATTTTTAGGAATCAGAAAATATAAACACTCTAATCAGGTGATAATTGAACTCTACTCAAACTCAGCCCAATCTATTTATATTGTAAATGGTTACTATTTTGGGAATTTAATTTAGCTTAATAACGTTTTTAGACAGCCTAATTAATTGCTCAATCAAAATTTTTAATAAAAAACCGATTTTTGCCTTTTACACTGCCGACTAATCGATAACCGATCAGCTGTTATAAATTTTTGTTTTTGCTTTTCATAAAAAGTTGGTAAGTTTGAAGTCAGCTGATTAATATTTTTAGCAGCGACAACTACCGTCGATTTTTTTATCAAAAAATTCAGCCAATCGCAGATAAAAAACGTAATCATACGCCTTTGTCGCAGAGTTGCATTTGATTTTCAAGTCGATTTAAACTCAATTTAATCGATCGTAATAAGCGTATAAATCGAGCAGAGGCCGGTTAATTGATCAATTAACTCCCGCGTAAAAAGGTAAAGATAAGTTGAAAAGATATTCCTACCAAGTTCCTGCCACCCATTTCATTGTATGTGTCAATGACCACACTCTGTCAATTACCAACATGAATATCATAGATTCCGGAATGAAACAAAAAAAGAAATGGAACCAAATCTGGTATTAATGTGGACTGGAAGTCAAGGTGGATTAAGGAATCGTATTGTAACGAAAATGGCACCAGAACGAACTAGAATTGACAATCGAAATCGATAACTTGCCAGATGTATCTAGACATCGATACTCGTAGTTGCCAGAATGTTCGAGTGGCGATGTATCGCTAACAATCGACTATATAAGGGCTGTCGGACTGGCAGCAAGACACAGTTCTGATAAGAGAGTTGTCGAGTGAGGACAATTCAAAGGAGAGAGTTGTCGAGCAAAGTGTAAACAAGTTATAAGTTAGAGTTGTAAAGTAGAGTATTGAGTATTAAAGTGTTAAGTTTGTTAAATTAGAAATAAAGTTTAGTGTATAGCCATTAAAGTGTGACTTTTATTTGACAATCCAGTGATCGAACTCAGGGTAGAGTTTCAGCGTTAACGATAGATTTTGGAAATCCGTTACAGTATTTATAGTCCAATAATCTGGTACTTTATGCATATTATTTTTAAGATAATAATATCTTAATCTAATCTGATTCTTGATTCAGATTCTTGGACTATAAATACGATCCCTTAATCCACATTAAAACCAGAATTATTTGATTTAGAATCAGATTTCTTGAGAAGGTTTTACTAACGCTTCAAGTGTACCGAGTCCAGTTAACCGTCTGTTACAGATTTCTTTCGTGATTTTAATTTTTTTCTCACTTCATATTTGAACCAAGAAGCGATTTCTCTTTCACTCTTCATCAACTCAAGAATTGGAATTCTCAAAAAATGATTCGAAAATATTTTTTAGAATTTCCTACAGGGCATGCATGCTGCATATATGTATGTATGTAAATCCTAACAACTTTTATATTAGTATGCGAGTTGAATAGCGCACTAATCCAGCTGCGAGTTTTTGCCAGTGAAAAACTTGTACGAGTTGTACATTGCGGTCGAGTGATTCGGCCATTGTTTGAGTTTGAGGTTTCGGTTTTCAGCTTTCAGCTTAAAGCTTCGCGCTTTCATTACATTCTCGCTTTGTTTTTGCTGTAATTTATTTAGGCGAAAAGCGCAATGCCGTTGAATGAGTTATTTAGTGTATTAGCGACGTCATTAAATCATTTTAAATTGCATAACTGTAAAATTACGAATGAAAATCAAAAACCAAAAACAATGGCGGAATTTATGAAAAGCGCGAAAACTGCCCGCCGAAGCAGCGCTATACAAAAATTTCTTATTAGCCAAGCTACTTAGGCGTGATGACGGCGAATTAGCGCAAGCGTTTTCGTTTTTGTTATTTGCTCTGGATTTCAGCGCGAAAATATTGCACGCTGTTAATCAAAATTTCAAAGCAAAAATTTTTTTTGGAAAAAAGGAAGGAATTTATACATATATATACTAAGTAGAAAATTGGTCAGCAAGCATTTGCTCTGCCTTCCACGCCATAAACCGCTGCTGAATGCGTCACAAACACATTTACATTTCATTTATTATGATTTTAATGCGCTGTAAATTTGTTTTGATATTCACAGGAATTTTATGTGGACGCCCACAATTGTCGCACACATTAAATTTCTACGCTTTAATGCTTTTTCAGCTATGCACGCATTCGCCTTTTAGGCGCAAACCGTAACTCCTAATGCCGCAAATTGTTGTACAACAACAACAATAAGTGTTGCTGTTCATTGGCTGGCAGGGGTTCGCTACGAACCGTCAACTATCACAATTATGAGTTTGGCAATTGTCGACCCAAAAATTCTTGCTTGCCACCCACAGCGCCTGCGGATATGCTTCACAGCGAACGAATTTTGATTTTCCAGCGCTTCCTTCGCGCGTCGCTTAAGTGCCCGGCATGAAAGTTAAACAAAATACTTTTGACAAATATTATAATTGTGCGTCAATATGTATGTATGTTGTTATTGGTGTTTTTGTATTGGAATGTGTATGTATGTGTTCAACTGCTTTGGACAGCAATTTAAATGCTACTCAAAAGTATCTGCCATAACTTTTTGATGGTACTTTATGTCGACATAACTGACGGCCGGGCACGTCAATGAACATCACAACAATAACAACAAAATTAACAGCAACAATAACAACAACAACAACAAAAAGTAACGGAAAAAACAACAAAAAGCGACAGAATCAACGAAAAAGAGGAGTAACAACAACAAAAATAAGACTATCAACAACAAAAATAACAGCAATAACAGATAAAAGTAAGAGTAACAACAACAAAAACAATACCAACAACATCAAAACTGCTAACAATAACAGCACAAACACCCGCTGTGCCCGCCGCCAACGGCCATGTTGCTTTATTTCTTTTACTGTAAATAAACAACTTTTTGATAATAAAGCCATCACTGACATGCTGGCACGTTGAGACATGTAGCGTCGCTAAGCTTTCCAAAGAAAATTGCTGCAGAAGCATTAAAAAAGCAACAACAACAACAATAAAAGCAGTTGAGCTTATCGTTGAACGCAATGCGAAGCGCGTCACAATGGAAAGTAGACGTATCTATAGTAGCGTCTAAGAAAACAGCTCCGGCACGGTCGGGTTGTTTGCTTATTTTGACTATTTTTTTTTTTTGTTATTTTGAACGAATCAAACTTTCTAGTGAACATCCGCCCACACACACGAACGTACTAAATAAACGCCTGGAGTGCAGGATTCTTATTCGTTTTTGTTTCTTTTTTTTGCTTTTACGTATTTTTAGTGATACGGAAACCTTTTGCGGCGAGAAAATTGTTGTCAACTTTAAAATAATGGAAAAAAGGTTCCAGAAGTTAAAATATAGAATTTTATATAAGCTCTTTTGTGGGAGCGACCAGGTCTTGTATAAATTTTTAGAGAATGTCTTTACGGACAGTGGTAACCTCTCAGTGGTCGATGACAAGATCCATTTATTGATGGTATTTTGAGAGATATTGGCAGAGGCCGTCAGCAAATTGCTCGATATTTTTCTATTCACGCTCATTCTAACCTCACTGAACTCAATAAAAATAGCAGAGTTCGTTAGAAGAATTTTTTGTTTTAGCGTGTGTTCGTTTGGCACTCTCTTACGTGATGCTAAGTAATTGAATCTTTGAGAAACTATGATTGGAACTGTTTTCAAAATTTTAGAGTTTTTTGTTTGAATGTTTTAGGACCTATATCGAATATGGCTTTCTAATTTAGAAACGTTTTTTTATTTATAAAGTGTTTTTCAATAGGGAGGTTACAAAAGTAGACCGATAGGGACAGCAAACAATGTCATACTTTTTCCCTCTCTTTTGACATTTCTCTTCAGTAAGGCTTGCCATTTCATCATTGAAAGACATACGATACAACAACGAGTCGAAATTATTAATACTTTACTATCGAAATTCTGAGTCAGTGTCGTCAACTTTAACAGTGCTACGTCCAATTTATGGAAGTCATAATCGTATTGTCTGACCGCTCAGTGATAACCGCATACTTTTGTTACGATGATATGGACTTGGACAATATGTGGTTCCAACAGGAAGTGAGGTATTCAAAAAGGAAGGAAATGCTGGTGCAACTTCATCATCATTCAAGATGTTTAGCTTTAAGGATCCTATAGAAGAATGTGAATGGAACCTTTTTTATGGCAAATAAGTCAAATTCAATTTTTGGTTATATTGAATTGGAGTCAAACAATAAAAGCCTCTTCTCTAGGCACTCATGCTTAAATAGAATTTGGAAATCTTCTAGACAATTTTAATGCGATAATTTCTTCCCAATGTCAAGAGATTTTTATCATATATTCATATGTCTATGGAATTAACTTTTAAGAGGCTAAATCTCTTCTGTTTTTTGAGAACCATCCATCTAAAGACATCTACATTATAAACCTAAGTACAGTGGTACCTCGACATACGAGTTTAATTCGTTTCGCCACCTTGCTCGTATCTTGAATTACTCGTATCTCGAAGCAAATTTCCCCATACAAAACAATTGAACTACCATTAATCCGTTCCAACCTCCAAAATGTCACACCAGTTATTGTTTTACGTGGTTTTGAATAATAAAAACGTATTTATAAATATCAAATATTTATTACACAAAAACAAAAAAGAGAATGTAAACTGGTCTTTGCCTTTTTCGCTACATTTTTCTCGCTTTCACCTGTAGGCCGTTTAGAAAAAAAAACAAGTAGGTTTGTTTCTTCCAAGTATCTTTCTTAGGCAAGTGTCATTAAAAAGGTCAGATGCACGACCTGTCGCAACTTTTTCTGGGTGTTTTTTTTCCACGAACTGTGAAACTCTCTTCCACATTCCTAAGATCTCCTTTATCTCAGTTGTGAAATAACCTCCTCCTCTGACTTCTCAAAACCAATTTCTTGCATACCGAACCGAACCGAAACGGACTCGTATCTCGAATTTCGCTCGTAACTAAAAGCAAAAAATCACTTGTTCGTCGGCTCGTATCTCGAAAAACTCGTATGTTGGGGCTCTCATATGTCGAGGTACCACTGTATAGTTAGTAGAGTAATTTTGAGTCGAAAAAAGTTCAACCAACCCCTATATAATCTAAATTTGTGTGACATTGAGAATTGCTAACCTCTCGTTTCAGTAAAATCTTTAAACCATGCAATATTAGCATTAACGACTCAGTTAAAAACAAGAATCACCAAGTTGTGATAAAAAATCAAATTGAAGCAATAGCAAGCGGTCAATAAAGACATATCTACACCATCACCACCTACTACTGCTGCTGTAATACAAACATAACGCCTTCGCTGTTAACGCGACGAATTCAAGTGTAAATAGCGAGATTGGAAAATGTTTTGTAAATGCAAGCGTAAAGCTGACATGGGAAGAGTGATTGTAAATGCCCTAAAGTGAAAATATGAATTAGTAAAAAATATATATATGCGCAATACATAAGATGGATATTTGAGAAAAGCGTAGTAGTTACTTTGGGGCTACATTTTTAACTAGTGAAAAGGGTTTAAAATTGTAGCAGTATAATATCTAGCGCAAAATATATTTTGACTATAATATCATGCGATGCGATGGGATCTGAAATCTGAGTGATTGTGACCTAAATAGTACTTCTTTAAAAAATCTTTACAAATAATGTAGTGAAGTGTTGTGATGTATATTAGAGGTGATGTGAAATCGGAGATGATGTGGTTTGCCATAGGTGTTTTTGTATAAGTATAATTTTTAGTAATATATACCTAAAAGGATACGATGTAATGTGGATGTGATATTATACGATATGCTTAAAGATGATGTAATATCTTTTGGAAATTGATTGCACATCCTCAACTATTAGCAGTAATTTTAGAAGAATTGAATGTGTTAAACACTCTTTATTATAGATTAAATGGTAAGATGTGATGTGTTGTAATATCACATGATGTGTTATGGAACCTCTGAATCTCAGTGAGATGACATGAAAAATAGTTCTGTTCAAATATTTTATATTTCAGTTTCAAATGAGCGAAATAAAGTACAAAAATGTCATGAGTTGGTAAGATATTAAAGAAACTTATTTACTGTGTGATATGGTGAGTTGTGAAACACCGATGAAGGCAAAATTAAAATTATTTTACAAGAAAGCACTTGTACAGCAATAATTTAAACGATAAAACATAACCTTTCGGTATTAAGTTGGAATATATATGTATATCCCAGAGTATTGAGGCCTAAAGCGATTAGATAAACTGTGATGTGATATCCGTAATTAGTTATGATGTGATGCTAGATCAAGCGATATTACATTTCACTAGAGTACTCGGATTAAGAATAAAAAATTAGATACAATTGAGTTGAATATGATATATTTCTTTTTCCGTGTAAATTAATAAAATAATATGTAGTGATGAAATATCACATCATATGTTTAACTAAAAGAGTGTGGTGTGTCCTCAAAATCATATATAAATAAAGAATATTGATGAACATCATATGATGTGATGCTTGTTGTGATCTTCAAATAATGGAGTGAGAATACAGAAGACTTTTTTTATTTAAATTTTATGCAGCCACAAATAAATACAAAGCCCACATATATGCCTTCATATTGTTTATTTACTTATGATATAATGTGCGAAATTTTTATATGATGATATATTTGAAATGTCAAAAATGCCTGTACATACCTCAGTGAAATAATTATATGTGCATGAACTTTTTGCAAAACAAAGTTGCAAAATATTTCTGATTATGCAGGTTTGTTATTATTAATGTATACGATATAAAAAACAAAAAATTAACAAATTTCAAAATATTTTTTAAACTATAAAACAGAATTGAAGTTTAGGCTAATAGTAAATATTTATGTGTGCATTTTACTATTTCTACCAATAAAGCCTATACATTTGAGTTTAACTGAAAGAAAGTTTATTTTAATAGTCAGTAGAATTGTGCTTATATTTTAAAACTAAATTAAGCCGCTTAATCATAGAATTAACTACTGACTGTTATAGTTATGTAAATATTGGCAAATTCTTGCTTTATGGCTAATTTAAGGTGACGCACTGTCTCAAACTGCTTTACGTTTTGGAAAACAGGAGCAGAGAGGTTCCCCCAGAGATCCTCAATAGCATTTTGGTTCGAACTCAATGCTGCACATTGTAATACCGGAATTTTCCGGTCGTTAAAGATGTTCTTCATGTGGATTGAAGCGTTATCCTTTCCATATGTCCAGTTATATGCCATAAATATTGCCAGGAAATTTTATTAACTCGCTGTCTAAAAGATCTACATTGATATTATCATTCATTTGAGTGAATATAAAACATGTATATAGCTTTCCACAGCAGCAAAATGCAGCCTATGAAATCAAGACAATGCTTCCAAAACATCGCTTGTAGTAGGACCGTCGTTCCTGGTGCGAATCTCTCCAATATTTCTTGCAATGACCTGGGCCGACCAAATTTATTTTTTTTTTCGTCACTAAAGACTGTATTCTATCACTCATCAGCACAGAATTGGTATTTATTTGCAAACCTCAAATTTGTTTTATTGTGTCTTTCTTTAGCGTTGGTTTAGGTGCCATGGAGGTGTGTTACAGAAACTGATTTTTATGTATAATTGGAAAAATTATATTTATTGTAATTTTCTGTCGTAACTAGGTCCATATTTGATCGCTGCTTATCAAGTCCGCAACTACTAGCCGTCGAATCATCCTTTCACACCGCTCATCAATGTTTTTTTTTCGTCCGCTGCGTCGCACTATACCATAATTAGACCGACGTCGCTTTGGTCTAGTGCCATTTTGGAACCACTTTCATGCATTCCTATTATTATTACTTGTTCCTCGGCTGATAAACTAGTACCATGAGGCATTTTAGGCTTAAAGTTAAATAAATATAATCAAATTTTTAACAATTCATTAAGTTAATGCACCAACAATGATTTTGAAAACAAATTTTAGCAAAAATAGTTTGTGCTGCGACACTATCAGTAAGAAAGATCCGATAAACTGATTTTGCACATATATACATTTACATATATATATTTACTATGTAATACCCAATTCACACGCACATTCTTAATGTAACTGTACAACGAACGAGAAAAGTATGAAACAATTTTTATTGCATAGTAACGGTAACATATCAACCTTTTATTCCACATTTACCGAAATTCTAAAAATAACAGTGAATAAGAAATATAAACAAAAGCAGAAATGCACATATAATTATTTGACTGGGATATATGAGAATTTTAAAATATATCTTGTAAAATAACATTTTAATAAACTTTAAATATATTTTCTAATAAAAATTAATATTATTTTAGCAAATATCACGTGTTTATATACAAATAATATATGATGTGATGGTATGACGTGATGTGACGATGTGGTGTGATGTGATTTTTTCTATATTTTGCGTAATTTTTAATACAGATTGAAATTTTTGAATACATATCTACAAAAATCACAAATCAAAAAAGACAATGTGATGTTATGACGTGATGTGATGATCTGATGTGATTCGATTTTTTTTTTAATTTGACTTAATTTTAATATAGATTTAGATTTTTACAGAAATCACAAAGTAATGCCAATCAAAACTCTTTCACATCACACCACCTCATCACTTTAACCTACTGGGTTAATGTGATAAATATGCATGCGCCTTTGTGCTTTCAAAATATTTTACTGACCCTAAAGCTGGGAATTATAATGTCTGCATATATTTTTTTCGTTTTTATTGTAATTCGAGCATGAATTATTTATGAAACCTCAATGTTGCAATTGTTTAATATGCAAATTAAATGGAAACTTTTATGTACGTGTTTGTGTTTGTGCGCATATTTTAATCGAAAATCAAATGTTTTTTCATCGCTGGTGCGCTTCTCACTTCTGACATATGTATGAGTATATGTATTTGGCAGCTATTTGGGCGGAAAAGCGGAAAAACAAAACCAAAACGCTTTTATGCAAATAATAAAGTGAATTAAAAAAGGAGATAAAATGCGCAAAAACAACAACAATGAAATGTTGTAAATAAAGTAAGCGACGTCATAAATATGGTATGAGCGTTTATTACATGACATTTTTGGTGAAAAAAAAACAGAAACCAAATAGACAATGTAAAATATTTTAATTATGCGCTTTTATTTATTTTACCTGCGGAAATTACAATTGATATTGTTTTCCAGTTGAGTGCTTGCGGTGGGTGTTGCTGCGGCTGTTGTCCGTGTTGGTTTATTTATTTATTTATTCATACACATATTTATTTATTTGCTGTTGTTGGTGGTGTACACTCAAAAGGTCAATGTTGCAATTGTTTGTGCTCAATTTTTTGCATAAAAGCGCTCACCGTAATGTCAGTGTTTGTTGTTGTTGCAAGGGGTAATAAAATATTTATTCACACCTAATTGTACATTTGATTGGCTTTCTGTTTGTGTGTGTGTGTGTGATGTTATGCATCGTGAAATTCAATAAACGGTATTTTGCAATGTTTAGTATCTCTAGTGTGTGGGTAACGAATGGTTAATGGTATGGTTTGGTTAACGGTTATGTGAAACAACGAGTCGGCGAGCCAGCAGAGAGAGAGAGAGTGCGAGTTCAAGTAGAGTCAGTAGTCTACAGTCTGAAGAAGGTAACTTCTCAAGTCATAATAAAAGAAAACAAGAAAAGAAAAGAGATTTTATGTCGATTAAGAGTCTACTAAAACCTGAAGAAGACCCCTTCTTGATTTGGGGCAATATAAAAAGAGCGAGAGTGTGTTTTGGTGGATTAAGTCTTCGCCAAAAACTGAAGAAACAACTCCTAATATAAGGTAGCTTAGCTTCAAGGTAGGGTTTGAAAGGTTAGAGTAGTCCCTTCCAGTCTTGAGTCTTAGATATTTCTGAACGTGTGGCTGAATTGAATTGCTATCCCAATATAGAGCTACCGAAACCCTAAACGATCTCAAACTCGCCTTATAATGAATTAGATTGATATTTCGTTGTTGTCGAAGTGCTCTTAGCCAGTTATACGAGGAAAGAGAAAGAAGGAAAAGACCAGACTATTTTCTCAGTTCTCAAATCTGCACATTTAGAGAACATTTTCTACATAAAATTTTTGTTTAAAATTTATTGACTTAAACAGTCTTTTTACGTTTATTGGAGATGGAGATATCTTTTTTAAGACCAACACTGTTTCTATGCTAAGAAGTTGGCTAAAATTATATTCTTCATATCAATACTCATAACTCATTTCTTAAATTCATATAATCTTTTTTTTTAATGGAGTGTCAAGGTCTTCGGATCATGTATCTACATCTTTGCAACAACTTGAAGAACCGTCGATAAATCTTCAAAACACTTAAAATTCTTTAGAACTACTAGTGCTTAGTAGAAATTCTGAAAGAACCGCATATAAACTTGCGCGAAATTTATAGCCTTATAGCCTGCAAAATATGAGTACACAAAAATTTCGTGCTATATAGCTCTCGAGATTCTGTATGCCTTCTAGATTAAATTAGATTAAGAGTTGAGGAACGCACTGCGACCGCCTCATATGTCGCTCTTCTGTTATCACAAAATACTATCCAACCCCGTCGAGTTAAGAAATGGACGCGATAAGTTCCTTTTGGGGATAGAGAGATCAAATTACCTGACTCCTTTTCCTCGCAATCGCCGGGCAGTCAAGAAGTAGATGCTCAGGTGTTTCCGCTACTATATCACAGAACCTGCACTGTTTCGATGAGCAGATTCCTAGTTTAAATCTGCTTGGGTTTGTGTGGTTCGTTGAGTTATTTTCTGGATGATAAATGATCCAAAGTTTTGGTTCAAGAGGACTTACATACATTGTGACTTGCGACAATCATACATATAAAGTAAAACATACATTTTCAGCTTTCCAAACTTTGTGAAAAGATATATCGCATCTGAAGAAGCTTACGGTAAATGTTAACGATATTCACGCTGTTTTTCAACTAATCTCCTTATTTACCTTCACCACTTAGAATCTATAAATTGTTCTAATAACTTATCTGACCTCCTGAACACCAACTACGAACACCTAACCTCAACTTTGAAAGTTGAACAGCTCTATCTTTCCAATTGACAAGCATTGCGATCTCACAGCAATTTTCAGCTCCAAATAAAAACACCAACAAATTCCACATGCCATTGGTAAATACATTTCGAGTGCAAATCCTTTCACATAGAAAACAATCAAAGAGCTCATTAACGTCATTCGGACTAAGAATACACGGGACACAAACAAAAATAACAATGCAACAAAGACCATGCCAGATGAGCTCAGTTCGGCTCAGCGCGACTCAGCTGAGCACGCTGCAAGTGAAATGTGGCAGTCAGCTTTGCTACGGCTCATTGCAGCTCAGCTGTGACTATTATTTTTATACCTTTAAGGATACGCCACAACTTCTACTCATGTTGCACGATTTAGTTTTCGTTTTGAGGTTGTTGTTGCTTTGCTACTTACATTTGGCAATTCATGTTTTGGCTAACGGCATGCGGATAAAATGGCAAAAAACTTTATTTTCACATTTACTTTGCACACTTTTTGTGTATTGCCACACTTGCCGCCGTCGCAGTGGCAAAGTGAAATAGCACGAAGACTCAAAGCGATTGGCGGTCGCTGAGCGCGCTGACAAGGGTTACGGTGCAGACCGGAAGGTATAACGGCGTAGGAAGTTGAAGAAAATAAAGTCAATAAGCAACGTAAGTCACATTTAATGCGCATGTAATGCGAATAAAAGCCAATACAACAGCAACAACACGATAGCAATGTGAAGCCAAGAAGCAGTTGAAGAAGCGACGAAAGAATGGCACTGTGTATGAAGTAACCGACAAATAGGAATTGAAAGCAAGACCCGCAATTGGAAATAGCGGAAAATAGTTTGCAATGAAAAAATTCACTTGGCAGCTGGTCGCTGCAGAATTAGAGCGCCGAAAAGCAAAGCGAAAGTATTAAAGAGAAAACTGGGATACACCAAAACTAGGGAGTCTCAGAAACTTTATGGCTGACTGTTTACTTGAATGTGACGGAAGCGTTGAACTTTAGTTGCTTGTCTTTCACTTTTGTTTTTGCAGTCACTTATTAAATTCACTTTATTTCCAACGCTTGCAACATGTTGCATAGAGTATAGAAGTCTTGTTGATCTAAGCGCAATAACATTCTTATAAACAAAATACTAGCATATTCAGCTATAAAAATCAAAGCAAATCCTCCTCTTCTATATTCAATATTAAACCCAGATACTAATTCAGATTCTCCTTCAGCAAAATCAATCGAGTCCGATTAGTTTCTGCTAAACAAATACAAAACCAAACTAATCTAATAGGGAATAAAATAACCAAAAATCAAATTCTTTTTTGGTAATAAAAAAATCTAAAATATTATAACCCCCAATTAAAAAAACTCTTGTAGCGCAAAAAAAAAAAAAATAAGTTGGTCCAAAAACTAAAACCTCAGACTGATAGTACAACATGAGATGAAGTATATACTTCTCCAAAATCACTGAGTTCTTTTAGTCCTCACGACGCCTATTATTTTACGATATACCTGACCATAAAGGTGTCTTTTTTTCATTAAAACTAATGATTATGTAACGATTCTCTAAATATAAAGAATCGACCATCTAGTCCAACTAAATGTGCTCCGGACCATCATAACTTTCTCATGAAAGTTAAAAGGTCTTCAGAACAAACTATGCGGAGAAAGCAGTCACAACCGGATTACAAACACTATTGATTCATATAGGGAGGGAAAAAGACTACTCAAATCACATGCAATTTCACTGAAGGTGTTTAGCAATTGTGATAACTACTCGGCTGTCAAAAATGTAGACCATTCTGAACAAAACTTTACATAAATACCGCATTGAAGGTATACCATATCCCGTATCGAAATCGGACTATAACTTTTCAAATCCCTAGATATAGAACATGAGGACCTCATAGCTTGTAGCAATTTTTATATATCACTAAATCTCTCAGATATTCTAAAGACATTCAAAGAAGATGCTTTCCAAACAATTTTGTGTCTCTGTGCCAAAAAAAGGCAAGGAGTTGATGGCCAGACGGAAGACACCATGCCATGACAAGAGCCATGTAGATTTTGAAGACACCACGGAAGACAAGAGCCATGTCGATTTTGAAGACAGACCTGCTGGAAGTCGACGTTAGGATTTGGTCCATTAGACCGTCACCGAAAGGCGCCTCAAACAGGGACTGCTGCTCCGTCGACAAGCTCCCCCCGGGTCTACCCGTGTCTATGGCCACCTCAGCCTCTTGTCTTTCTCCACACTGACGTTGCTCTTCTTGCTGGCCCCCGAACCTGAGGGTCCATTGCTGTACCGCTCTGGAACAAGCAAGAAGCTTGATGTTTAGCTCTCTTCAAGCTTTTTGGTTCCTCAGGTGTTCGGAGTCTTTTTCCTGACTCCGGAGGATTTTCGTTCGTACCGATCGGGGGGCCCCCTGTCGTGAAGGCTTGTTCCGGCAGCCAGTAACCGCTGTTTGCGCGCTGTGCGTCTAGCGGCACCAGAGCGTTTGCTAGACTTTCGGGCAGGGTTCTCTTCCCCTTCGGCTTTTTGTTTGGCGAACATTTTTGTTCGTATTTGAGCGGGGTTGGGGCCTCCAGAAGCTGTGGGTGGATTGACACTTGCGTGGGTTCCACCTTGAGTTATAATCTTTTGTTATTACATTGGGCATGAAAGGGTTAAAGAAACTTGGACTGCATGACAAAATTTGGACAAAAAATGGTTGAAAATGGTATAGAACTTCTTTAGGTCCCAAAAAATTCATTATCGGTTTCCAACTCCTGTAATCTTGAAGTTGGATATTTGCGAAAGTTAGTTATATATCGCCATGGAACTCAGTGGAATATGATAAATATTTTTTGTACTCAAAATTAGTAAAATCGCTCGATATCGTTTTCTTGAATTCTCTTGACAAACAGTGACTATACTTTACATTCCTTCAAAATGCGACAGAACCCAATTTTATATGTTTGATTCCACCAAAATTTAGTTTCCCTACTATATCTAATTTTCTTCCCTTTATTCCTTGCTCTCCACATTTCGCGTCACAATGTAATCAATGAATAGCGACATGTCGGTAGTGTGTACATTTTGAAGACTTACATTCATACAAACACTCCCACACACACACTTGTTCACTCCGAGTCTCGTGTCTAGGCAGCTTCATAAAAATTCACAGCTTGTAAGTATTTATCTTCGATACGTGGAATATTTTGCTGCGTGGCGTGCAAGAGCGACGGTCACCAGCGTCATTGTCTGTCATTGGCAATTTATCTAGGCGAAGCACTCGAGCTTGTGCACGTCGGAAGTTTCTTCCTTTTGTTTCTTTTCAGTCAGTTTTTTTGTATTTAAGAAGTCCAGCGATTCTCAGTTGCGTGCAACAAATTATCGAGCTTCTTTGACTGCGAAAATGCGCGCGGTCATCATGTGACATGCCGCTAAATATAAAATGTTGCTACAAGATAGTAAGTTTGGTTAAAGCTTGTTTAAGCTTTCAGCTTAATTGGATTTTAAGAACGGACACGTGTTCCGCTGATTTCTATTATTATTTTTTGTTCTTATAATTTTTGTTATCTACACATTTATGTTATTATAGATAATTGGACATGCTACTTACGCAAGCAAACTATGATCAGGAAGAGGAGTGAGATGTGTGCGTCGAACAAATAATCAGAGAGACATCACGCTAATAAGAGAAGCTTATGTAGTTTGAAGATGGGCGGAGTGCGTTCCTAGACTTTTCGCTAATCACAGACAAGACAGGTATAGTTTTTTGAAAGTATGAGAAAATGGACTAGGTAATTGACGGCAAGAGCACACTTTGTTTACAATGGTTCAATAAATTGTAAAGCGGAAACAGTAGAGAAATACATGAAGATGGTGATAAACCTGATCTCATTATTAACGATAGATTTGACTATATGTCACTATGTAAATCTTAATCCACGTTGAAAATGTTGTTCGAAAATATCATTGAATTGGGAAGTCAATATATTTTCTATATAACTCAGAAAATATTTTTACATATATAATATATATATATATCCCAGAACTTATGAGTCTTCTCTTTAAATAAATAAAGCAGGTACTATAAAACAGTCACTCATAAGATTGATTCACGAGATTTTTACTTAGAACAATCAACCCATTCATATCGCATCCACAGAACATCCAGACTTTAACTTGTTTTATGAGAAGCGGTTATAGGATAAATATGAAATAGATCAAACTTTTATTAAGAAAAAAACTAAAGATTAAAAATTCACTAGGAAATATTTTGACCATATAGACACAACATCAAGAGCTCGCTTGGGTTCAGACCAATATATTAAACTACGAGAATCAATGCTAACGAAAATCAAGGTTTTTTGGTATAAGCAAGGAATTAAATTTGGGACCAAAAATCAGCTTTCTGTAAAAAGTAATCAATTATTTTGTGATCTACACTAAGATGTTTGATTGAGTGCTTTGTGAAAAATACACCAGCGTCATGAGCAACATAAAAATACCCGGGTGATCAGCAGAACTCTCAAGCAGTACAATTCTGGGATTTGCATGAAAACGGAGTATTAAGTAAAATATTGAAAGATCATATTGAATAATAAACTAAAACAACGAGCAAAAATAATAGGGACCAAAAAGTTCTCAAGGGGTTAAGACTATGCCGGTTTTTTTTAATATTTTTTTTTTTTTTTGGTTTTTGCATTTTCGTTAAGTGTAATATCTTAAAAATATTCTCTGAAAATTTGAAGTTGATCCGATAATTACTTTTCGAGTTAAACGACAAATAACAAAGAGCGCTCAGGCAATCTAATACGCTAGTGTGCAATTTTAAATGTGTTTTTTTCCAAACTATGTCTTTTGAACTGGTGACAAATGTAACTCGAAAACCGCTCAGCAGTTTTTAATGAAATTTATACAGCTTTTAGTATATATATAATAATCCTTGGCCTGATCGAAGCTTTTTTTCAAAAATTTTGATTTTGTAAAGTTGAAAGAAGCTACGATTAAGCCCAGGATGATCTATTTAGGAAACTAATTTTTCTTATCCGATTGATTTTAGATGAATTTCTAAGGACTTATGATTGTCACCGCAAGGACTCTTTCTGTTAGAACTGGGTCAACACAGACAGAAATTATAAGTCCCTTAAGGGGTTAAGAGTAGTCAGAGCCACAAAAAAAAATGAGAATTTTCGGTCATTTTTTTGCTATTAAATCATGTTATTTTACAAAAGTAATTATATGGCATTTTTATACAATGAAAAAAAAAATTGATATTTTGTATCTCTGACTACCCTTAACCCCTTAAAAGAACTATCCATTTAGCCTTTGTGCCATTTTTCACTTCTCTATTCCCATTGTATTCATTTATCCAAGAGACTATTGCTAGTATGACGTCATTCGAGAAGTACCCACATACCATTTAGTTCGTGATTCGTAGTTTTCTGGCAGACGACGAAAAAATCTTACAAAATTTATATTCAATTTAGAGATTTTGTATTGCCTTCAATGTGTGTTAATATCTAAATTAAGAACCAAAGTGATACTCCTTCTCAACACGGTGATCAAAATTAACTCAATGCAGTTTTTCTTCTTCTTTAATATTGAAAGGCTTTAAGCGATTGACGAATCGAACAAATAAGATTCTCAAATATACTGGAATAAGCAATTAGATATCAATCTTAAGGGGTTTTCAATAGGAATGCTACAAAAGTAGACCGATAGGGACAGCAAACGACGAATGGCAAGGTTTGCCATTTCATCATGGAACAATGAGTTGAAATTATTAAAATTTGATAACTGATTATTTTTTACCCGAATTGTATGATATGGACTTGGACAATATGTGGTTGGAACAGGTCCAACACAGCGAATGACACAATCGATTTATTGAAATGCAAGTATGGTGAACGTGTTAGCTCACGAAAAGTGGGTTCAGCTTCTGGACTTCTGCAAGCGTGCCCGCGTTGGCCATGCAAAAGAAATCGTGTTCCAAACATAATGGCATCGAATGTACTTTCTCAGGAATAAAAAAATTCATTGATATTCTAAACCGTTTTTCCGTTTTTGTTTTATTTGTATACAACTTTGCTCTCGCCGTTTTCCAATAGATGTCTCTAGGGTTAAGCACTGGTCGATTAAATCGACTAAATCGTTTTATATCGATCTTGGACATTTGTGTCAACATTAACCCAAAAAAATATTTGTACAGATCTATTTGCATCCCAAACTTATTCTCAACTGAAAATGTCACTTGAGCCGAATTCTCGACATTTTTTGAAGTTATACTTCTTATACGTCTTCAAAAAAGGTTGCGATAATTGTTTAACGCTTCAGTGGAGAGGGAATAGCGTTGAACAATTAACGCGAGAGAGAGAGAGAGAGTGAATGAGAGTAAAGCAAAGAACTTAAATCACTTGCCATGCTTATGCTATTTGAGCAATTCTTGCTTTTGTAGAACAATGTTTAAATTTTTGGTTGGTGACATATTCACATGTGTACGCATATGTATGTTTGTAGGCTTGCACATTATTTTTCTTTCGTTTCTGTTTAATTTCTGCGAATTCTCAACTATTTTGTGTGACTTTTAGTTGAAATACTCTGCGTTAGCCGTTGAAAAGTTAAGACCTCACAGGATCATTTCTGTAGACAGTGTTTATTTACTAATTAATTCGTGTTCTATATAATAATAGTTTTGGATTTGCTTGCTCGATATGTGATTGCCTGTGGTTCAAGCAAGATTTAGCCGCACTTCCTGAGAATATTGATCAGAATGTACTTTACAGAATTCTACCGGATGTTCCAAGCGATATTACTAAGAAGTATAATTTCTTCCGCGCGAAGGGACGCCACGCACCTTTTTTTAATTCCAAGAAAAGTGCGGCTGAGGCTCATCGACACTTATAACCGTTTTTATACAAAAAAACATAAATTTAATTTTCAATTTTGCGTGAAATATTTTTCTTTCTCCGGCAAGAGAGCTGAGATTGTATTTTTTTTAATTTTGTAGCTTATTTTTCTATATTTCGATTTCAAAGTGCTTTAGCTACATTTTTGTTTCTGAATAAAATCTTTACTTTGCATAAAAGTAAATTTAATGCGAATTTAAAAATACAAAAATATATATTTACATACATACATACACGCATTCAATACCAACAGTTGAACAGCAAAGCAATCAGCCTTAAGCCGACAGGTATGAAATTTGTATTGTTTAAACACGACTGACAGCTCCAATGCGTACGCCAATCCTTTGCCAACAGACCCTTATATAAATATACCGATATATATACTATGTATGTCTATAAGGAAAAAAAAAATTTTGAACAATTCAATGATGTGGTGTCATGATGATGGTTGAATGCATAAATTTACTACAACAAATAGATATAAATTGGCAGAGAAAGGAAGCAAGCAGTTGTATGAATGGGTGTATGTAAGGACAACTATTGTGTGTGTGTGTGTGTTCGACGCACCTGCTCATACTTTGTGAGACATAACCAAAGTTTTACTTCATCATAGACCATATATGTACATACTTATATAGAGTGCACGCATGGGTTGCCACAAAATGTTAGAGTAAGGAAACTTTGTGGCATGAATGTGTGTGTGAGTAGTTGTATAAGTGAGCTAGCAGGCAGCTGACATTTTTGAAATTATTTTTCATATATAGGCATACATACATATATATATTTACAAACACACGCTGCTGCATAGTCCAACGTTGTAGAAAATTACAACACTGAAAACTTTCACCGCTTCTTAAACCACCTTCTCTTTACCGCCTGCATGTGACACACCCCATCACCGCTCTGAAATGGATAACTTGTTGCATGGAAAACTCATTTAAAACTTGTTCATGCAAATATTTATATTTTTAGCATGTCGCATATCAAGTGAGAAATGCAAAAACAACAACAACAACAACAACAACGTGGCATGAGTACACTGAATGTATTTTAGCGCTTGAGTGCAGACGCTTGCACATGGGACACACACGCTCGCATATTTATGCATAGGTCCATAAGTGATGGCATATAAAATGCAAATGTATTGATGCACAGTTACTTTTACCGTTCGCGTTGCTGTTGCTGTTGAAAGCCAACAGTGGCAATAATCAATATTTTATTAGCATTTTACTTGATGGTAACGTTGCCAAAATGAAACAAAGGAACGGCAAGAAAACGAGTAAGGCGTGGCTGATGTGAGTGGGAATTGCCAATGTTTGCGTCTTGGTTTTTGAGGTTCCCGGTTACAAGGCAAAAGAGAAAGCAGTAACTTTCAAATTTTATTCATTTTTGAGAATCTTAAGCGTTGTGTTGAAGAGAAGCATGCATACATGTTCATTTATTTTGAACTGACCGCATAATAGTTTCAGGCAAGAGATTGATTCCACGCTCATAATATGTATGCTTGATTCTTGCAGGCAAAAGACTGGTCCAAGTGATTTATGAAGTCCTGATTTGAGGTTAAGGCTCTTTCATTCAGAAAATTTGGCAGAGATCGGAACATGCAAGTAAAAGTGGGTAGGGTAGCATATCCCATTCAAGCTGCAAAAGCTTTTGGAGAGTCATCAAACTTGTATGATATCTATTGAGCAATTCTAGTAACATTTTTGGAGTACATCACTCAATTTGTTCAACTGATAAACGATCCTTTTAAAGTCCTACCAAACCGACAACATAATCTTTTTTTCGTGGCTATCGGCCTTCAAAGTGGTTTAAGCTGGTTCATCCTTTTTAGACCATGATCTCTTGCGCTTTACACTCTTGTAAGCTACCCACTTTTCGCCGCCAGTAACAATGCGCTTCAAAATTGGATCACTTCTTTGACGTTTGATAACCATATCACAGTCGTTAATGCGAATATAACGGTGAATTGGATCCTCTTTGTTCGGTGTCTATTTTACTTCTTTACGGATGATTACAAAACATTGATTTGAGAGTGAAAGTGATGGCTTAGTTACCGAGAATTTCTTCTCTACTTTTCTTTTGAACCCACTGAATACAATCCAGTGAGATTAGTATCTGCTGTGATGCTAGAGTAGATACTTATAGAAAAGGACTAAAATATCAACAAAGCGGTCCAGATTGTCAAAAGTTGTCTTGGATATAGAATATAAAGGTATTCACTATTGGATCCTCTTTGTTCGGGGTCTATTTTACTTATTTACGGATGATTACAAAGCATTGATTTTAGAATGAAAGTGATAACTTAGTTACCGAATATTTCTTTTCTACTTTTCTTTTTCACTCTCTCTGTCTCTCTCTCTCTCTCTCTCTCTCTCTCTCTCTCTCTCACTTTTAGGGATTTTAGTTTTTAGTTTGACTCTGAATACAACCCAGTGCGATCAGTATCTGTTATGATGCTAGAGTAGATTCTTTTCTATAAATACTAGAACTAAAATATCAACAAAGCGGTCCGGATTGTCTAAAGTTGTCTTGGATATGGAATATAAAGATATTCACTAAATCTCGAGGATGCGAATATAACGGTGAAGTGGATCCTCACTGTTCGGTGTCTATTTTACTTCTTTATGGATGATTACAAAGCATTGATTTGAGAATGAAAGTGATAACTTAGTTACCGAATATTTCTTTTCTAATTTTCTTTTTCACTCTCTCTCTCTCTCTCACTTTTAGGGATTTTAGTTTTTAGTTTGAATCTGAATACAACCCAGTGCGATCAGTATCTGCTATGATGCCAGAGTAGATTCTTTTCTACAAATACTTCAACTAGAACGAAAATATCAACAAAGTGGTCCTGATTTTCCAAAGTTGTCGTGAATATTGACTATAAAGGTATTCACTAATTCTCGAGGAATATGGATCTACATACCCGGTTCCAAATTTATATTCTGCCAATGACTTTCGCCTCGTCAAGTAAAACACGAACTCTTTCTGCAAGAAATATCACTACACGAAGGTAGCACCACGTTTATTCAAATGCAAAGATTCACTTTACGCCCCACATCGCGCTCGGGTATAAAATGTAAAGTTAAACGACCTACGATAGTAACAGTAATTCCGGTAAATGTGTTGCATGAAAATTTTATACAGATTACGGCTTATACATATATACAGCCACTTCGTTTTACAGCTGTGTCGCACTTTTAAACATACACCCACATACGAAATCTAAGTGAGATATTATATATATGAATATTTTAGCGTTTTGGCAGCTGATCTCTTCGTATGCAGGTGCAAGGACCTTTATATATATATTGGTTATTAGTGCACAGATAAAAATTTATACTTTATATTGAAGTGCAAATAACAATAAATATTTATTGTGTCATATAATATTGAAGCTTATTTGAGTGGATCAGTTTACATAAGTATGAAGTTCATACAAAATATGCTTAAGAATTCTAAAAATTTTATATTTAATTGTTAATTGAATCTGCAACATGCCATAAGTGAGTTTACCCTGCAGCAATTGTCTACAGATGTGTCTAAGCTACAACATATATTCGTAGAGAGTAAGTAATGAGTTTCTTTCTACTAAAGTGGGGTGAGATAGAGCTTGTAATGCATTTCGGAAGACAGTTAGTGAGTAAGAATTGATTTTCTAGGCACTAAAAGTTACCGCACCATACCTGATCTGGAATTTATAATCTACACGCAGCTTCTTTCAGCAACGTTTACAATAATAACTTTCCAGTTTACATATATTTTGGAAAGGAGGTAATACTATTCCAAAATACTTCGAAAATTTGAAGGCTCGAATTTTACATTTGAGGTTCAAATTGATTTTTTTTTTGATAGGTGGTAAATCTATTTCAAAATATATTTCAATTAAAGTCATACGACGGCTTGTCAGAAAGCTTTTTATACTCTCGCAACAAAGTTGCTAACGGTTTCTTGTAAGTCATAAAACTAAACGAGTTAGATATAGGGTTATATATGTCAATCCATCCGTCTGTCCGAGCAACGGATAACTTCAGTAAAGATATCTAGACGGGACTTGGTACACATGTTCCTTGGGACCGTGAGGAGGTTGGTATTGAAAATGAGCGAAATCGGACCATTGCCAAGCCCACAAAATGACCGAAAACCTTTAAAGTATAAAGGATCGCACTAGGAAGAGATGGCATCTGGATGAATTTTTTTTTTGAAAATGAGCATGGCCCCGACCCTAAGTAAGTTTTTTGTGAATATCTCACAGACCAATAAAGCTATATCAACCAAACATTTTGCAGTCAGTTTTCTTACATACACCTTTACACACCATAAAAATTGATATGATGGGATAATAACCACGCCTACCTCCCATACAAAGGTTAGGTTGAAAATTACTAAAAATGCGTTAACTCACTTACGGGGAACACCAAAAACACTAAATTTTACAGAAGAAATGACAGGGTAGAGCTGCACTCAGATTAAAAAAAAATGGAAAATGGGCGTAGCATCACCCACTTGTAGGTCAAAAACCATTTCTCAAAAACTGCTCGACCGATTTCAATGAAATTCGGTACGTACTTTCTTGACTCCCTAATAACACGAATGGAAAATGAGTTCACAACCACGACTACTTTGCATATAATCCAATTTTGAATTCCATCTGATTCCTTCACTTTATAATATATACATTAGGAACCAATGAAGACAGCAGAATAAAACTTTACAAAATTACTGTATACGATCCGTGGCATCACTTTTGAAAAAATTGTCGAAGTCGGACTATAACTTTTCAAGGCCCCAGATATCGAACATGTTGAACTCAGCGCCTAAGGGGAAATTTTAAACGAAAATATGGGTAATTCTCTCAGATAATTTAATGTAATTCAGAGGAAAATGTTTTCTTCGAATAGTGTGTCTCTTTCCAAAAATTATTAAAATCGGGTCTTAACATCTCCTAGTTCCCATATACCTAATAACAGGTTTTTCAAAAATACAGTGGTATTTATTCCTCATATATCGGTTAATATGTGAGGTATCTTAGTGATAAATTAAGTGAGCGTATAGTCTTGGATATAGTGTACCTTGGTGTTGAAAATAAGTGAAATTGGTTTGGGAATTACCTCAGCCTTCATATACAATATATTATGATTTTCGTTATTCTATTGGACTTGACTATGGGTCAAATTGTGTTATCTTAACAAAATTTCATCAATAATTGCGAGAGTATAAAATATCGGTTGAACCCGAACTAAGCATTTCCTTATTTGTTTTTGGTTGACTTTCCTAAAACATATTATTTTTGCAACACAGTTTAAAACACGAAGATATTGAACCATTTCGTTATTGATGTTGTAACCTATTATTTTTCTAATTTCTTAAGGGGTAGTCAGAGATACGAAAAAATTAGAATTTTCAGTAATCTCTTTTTGCTATTAAATCATGTTATTTTACAAAAGTAATACTATGGTGTTATTATACAATGTCAATGTTGACTTAAAGTCACGAAAATTTGAAAAAAAAATGTATAATTTCCAAAGTTATAGATGTCTGTGTTGACCCAGTTTCAAAAAAAGGTCCTTTCGGTGACAAACATAAGTCCTTGGAGATTCATCTAAAATCAATCGGATAAAAAAAAATTAGTTTTATAAATAGATAATCCTGGGCCTAATAGAAGCTTGTTTTTTAAATTAACAAAATGGCGGCATGAGGAAATTTTTTTCTAGATTTTCGGGAAAAAAATCGAAATTTTTGACAAAAATCCTTCGATCAGGCCTGAGTTTATTATGTATTCTAAAAGCTGTATGTAATTTCATTAAAATCTACTAAGCGGTTATGGAGTTACTGTTTTCACCAGTTCAAAAAACATAGTTTTGATAAAAATGCATTTAAAGTTTCACACTAGCGTTTTGGAGTGCCCGAACGATCTTTGTTATTTGTCGAATAACTCGAAAAGTTATTATCGGATCAACTTCAAATTTTCAGAGAATATTTTTAAGATATTACACTTAACGAAAATCCCAAAAAAAATAGATTTCATGATTACCCCTAACCCCTTAAAAGCTGATTTGTAGACATTTCATTGTAAATAATATTTTTTTTCGATATGTGGTAACTCTTTTTAAATTTACATATAAATTATAGTATAGGTTTTAATCTCTTTTTGCTTTAACTTGTGGCAACTCTATTCTAAATACAGCGAAATTGAAACAGCCTGCTCATAATCTCGTAGAACAACGAATATAAAAGCGAATAACTGAGCGCATCTCTGTTTTACTACAATTTCTACGAATTGTTTTCGGCTGTTCAAGGAATACAATTAGCCTATTCTTGGAACACACTCTACCCACATACATATATACCCAGCAATTTCCTTAAAGGCACTCAATCATGCACGTGTACACACACTTTGCATTCACCATTGTTGCTGTCACATGCGCTGATTTGTTTCGACCCAACGACCGACCGATATTTACTTGGCAACAGCTTGTATAAACGCCTAAAGGTATGCAACAATGCTGTTAGATTTGATTGTGTTTTACTATTGTTTGACTTTCTGTTTCCTGTTTGTTCGCCGACAGGTGTACACACACCGAACGGGGTGTAAACACATAATTGTTGCCAAAAGTTCGCTTTCGCAAATAGACAAAGTAAATACAGGTGCTACGCTCTCACAATTTTCTTAATCCATATATACTATATACCGGTTTTAGCGAACTTCAAAGTTATTTGGCGCAGATAAAAATTGGCTGGCAAAGCCGTGGCATATCATTAGTATGCTACACACACATACGCACAAACAATTGAAATGCGACATTAAAGCCGCTTAATGCCAACAAATGAACAATAGTCGGACATAATAGCAAACGAAGACTACCACAATGGCCAATAGCGTGGCTCTCTGCTATTTCTTTCACTTATGTATTCACGGCTTTCTTACTCAATGCGTAGACTGTTAGTGCAGGCTAATATTGCTGGCCGCGAGCGTAAGTAGCAGCACTTTTGCTGCGGCTACAAATATTTGCTTATTCTTGGTGAAGACTTAGGCGGCTACTTAAGAGATTTCTTATGCTGATAGTGTTGTGCTTGATATTGCCTGTCATTGTTTGAGGTTTCTGTATTGTTATGAATTTCCTTTCTTGTTCTACTACTGCTTCTCCCTCTTATTCTTCTTCACTATTTCCCTATTTGTTGAGCGCACTTGAATATTGTGGGATTTTTTTTTTTTAACTCGCCACAGCAGTTAGAGTTGAGTGTAGTGACTGACAAAGCTTCGTTATAAATTAAGTAGGCATAAATGAAAATATGCAAAGCATACAAATCACAAGAGATTAATTAGATCTTAACGGTACACGAAATATGGTGGAGGGTGAATTAAAAAATAAATGAGTGCCGTATAAATTGTCAGTGAAGAAATCATTTAATCCTTATGATCAATTCACAGGTTAGGTTTCGGCCAAGAAATCGATTCGATTCGCTATCTCTAATAGCAATAATAGCTATATTTCACTTGAGCTCTCTTTTAAAAAAGTATATTCTATAATTAATGACTAAAATACTATTCATTCTGACGCTTCTGGTCCTTCATTACTCCATATATGCCATATTTAACCATTCTTGAACTACTTCAGATTAATATCTCACAAATTCTTACCTAAGAGGACATCAACCAGCTGGACAGAGGCACCTTCCCAATTAAGGATCCGGACATTCCAGGTGCATGCCCTTAATTCGTAGTCCTTTAAACGTTTGCAGTGGTCGTCATCAAAATTGGGGTCTCTCATCCGACGCTGTTTCTTCCTTTTCATTGGGGAAAATTATGTGGTGGGTCCCAAACCCTACGCACAACTGCATAAGCGGGTTTCGCCTTCTCACTTTAGCTCGCCTCCAAACGGATGTCTGTTGGCTACCCAGAGGATACTTGGTCTAAGATCGGAAGTCGTGAGCTGCTTGAGCCACATGTAAAAGAATCGTTGTCATGTAAAAGAAACTTTCCTCACTTATGTGAACTTCTACATATGACTCCATCCTCCCGCTCTGAAAGTATTCGATGCAGTACCCGCTGGTGTAAGCCGAGGAAGAGGGAGACCTCCACTCCGATGGAAGGACCAGGTGGAGAGGAACCTGGCTTCGCTTGGTATAACCAATTGGCGCCAAACTGCCAGATGGAGGCATACGTGTCGCGCTGTTTTGGACTCGGCTATAACCGCGTAAGCGGTGTCTACGCTAGTCAAGAAGAGGAAATTCTTACCAAAACCCTACAAAATTATTTAACTCTCCAAAAATCTTAAATTTCTTGAAGTTAGTATACTAGCTTAGCACGTGTAGACGCTTGACTGCCTCTACCAAGTATATAAATATACTTAAAATCCATTCCAAACTCACTGAATACCAGCCAACATTATTGATATACACCCTTTGCTAAGTACCTCCATCTACGGGTGCGTTGCCAAGAGCAAATGAAGCGATAAAAAGTTCCTCTAAATGGGAGGCAATAAAAAAAATTTCATAGCCGAGTAACGGCAATATAAAAGAAGTAAAAAAAAATAATAAGTGATGAAGTGAGTCAGTGTGCCAGGTGAATGGCAAGCGATAATGTGAAGTACTCATACGTGGAAAATAAAGGGTTTATAATACGGCAAGTAAGTATGAGAAATTATGGTATAACTCATATCTTAAAATGAAATAAAAGTGTAGAAGAGAATAATAGTATACACCACATTGAAAGTACGTTTCGCTTGCATCAAAGACTCGGTTTTATTGATCATAAACACTATTCGTAAACTCGGAGTTTAGAATAGAAATTACTTTGTTCCACACGTTCATTAAAATTTGGTTTGGAAAAAATATTAATCTTTGGACCATTACAGAAAAGCCCAAAGCTTCCAAATGCCTCGACTAACTTAAAATTTAAACTCGAGTTTATGTCCCAATTTTATAATTTTATAAATTTAAGTAAGTACGGGCTATAGTCAGGGGAGTGATTCCGATTACATAACCATAGAGTTCAAAAAAATTTCACTATTTTGGAAATATACGGAAAGTGGAAGTAAAGAACCTTATATCATAGATTTAGATTCCCTCCGAATTAAAGAATTTAATGTTTTGTATTTTTTAGAATACCGTGTGACTAAAGTACTAAAAAAGTTCTTGATTAATCCGAAAGTGAAGACCTTACTTGAAATGTAATACAACTTCTTCTTGAACACTTTCAAAGCTGGAGTATTTTCGTCCTTTCGAGGAACATGACGTAGCTAGCGTAGCCGCTGTCTTTTTATTCGCCCAACTAAGTCTATAACGTCGTACAACTCGTACAGCTTTTCTCTAGAAAACTCCAAGTGTGCCATCTCATTGGATATTGAGACATCGTCCACGCCTCTGCACTTTAAAGTAAAGAAGTGGTTATTAGCAGGACAGTTGGGGTCTATATAGTAGAAATAACTTGATTTTTTAACAAAATCGAAGTTTCTGAATTGGTTTTGACAAATCTTTGGGGCGAATCTTTAACTCTACATAAAACAACAATAAGTCTATACTTGTATATATTTTACCTCTTTCCATAGTCAGATCGTTGTCTGAATCAATCGTCCTATCATATTTGTTATTTTGGTTCTAAATGAAAAATGTTTACTATAATAAGTAAGGAAAGGCTAAGTTCGGGTGCAACCGAACATTCTATACTCTCGCAATTTATTAATGTAATTTTATTAAGATAACACACAATTTGACCCGTATATTCGGTATAAAGTCCAATAGAATAACGAAAATAATCATATATGGTATATGAGGGCTGATGTAATTCCTAAACCGATTTCACTAATTTTCCCCACCAATCTACACTAGATAGTAAGATATCTCATATATTAACCGATATATGTGGAATAAAGCCCGCACATAATTAGGTATATGGGAGCTAGGGGAAGTTCTGATCAGATTTTAATAATTTTTGGAGCAGAGGCAAACAATTAGGAGAAAACAATTTCCTCTGAATTAAATAGAATATATCTGAAAGATTTCCCGATATTTTCGGTGAAAAATTACCCTTAGGCACTGAGTTCTTATTGTAGATATCCGGGACCTTGAGTTGAGTTGAAAAAGTTTCCTTATATATATGTATATTATAAAGTGAAGGAATAAGATGGAATTCAAAATTGAGTTATATGGGAAGTTGGCGTGCTTGTGAACCGATTTCGCCCATTTTATTCGTGTTGTCAGGGTGTCAAAAAAATATTATATACCGAATTTCATTGAAATCGGTCGAGTAGTTCCTGAGATATGGCTTTTGTCCCATAAGTGGGCGACGCCACGTCCATTTGAAAAAAAAAATACACCCAAATATGCCCCACCCTATTGTGATCCCCTGTTCCAAATTTTACTTCCGTAACTTTATTTATGGCTTAGTTATGACACTTTATGTGTTTTCGGTTTTCGCAATTTTGTGGGCGTGGCGGTGGACCGATTTTGCTTATTCGAAAGCAACCTCCTCAGGGCGCCAAGGAATATGTGTTCCAAGTTTCATTAAGATATCCCAATTTTTACTCAAGTTATAGCTTGCACGGACAGACGGACAGACAGACGGACGGACAGACATCCGGATTTCAACTTCACTCGTCATCATGACCATTTATATATATATATAACCAAATATCTAACTTTTTTATTTCTGAGTGATACAAACAACCGTTATGTGAACAAAACTGTAATACTCTGTGAGACATGTTGCGATAAAAATTTTCTTTATAATGATATGAAGCCATACTATCTATACTTAAGTAAAATGTATAGCACCTATTTCACTCTCTCGCTCTCATTACGACAACTTCAATTCAATCTGAGATAAGCAAATGACAGCTGCCAGAACAGAGTTGATCAAAACGGTGTTTTTTCTTTTAAACGCCTTTCTTTTAACTAGAAATTTCATAACAAAATTGTATTAGTCCACTTTGATGTTGATTAATCTTTATAAACGTAATTAGTTTACTGAATTTTAATTAGATTTTACAGAACTTCTTCAACACATCAGCTAATCGCTCATTGAAAATTACACACAACTACTTCGATTTCAACTGGAATACTTCTTTCAAAAGCTTTAAAGGACAAAATGAACACTTTAACTCACCAACACACGCACATACATATTTATATAAAAAGAGCAACTGACGCCCTTAAGTACCCTGCTTATACATCATGCCGTCCCACAGTGACATTTAGCTCTTGCCTTTTTACTTAATTGCCAATGTATTTAAGTTTACGCAACCAAAGCATAAATTCTTAATTACACAAACAACATAGGTTAACTCTTATTGACAATGACAGCACATCGTAGCTATCATCAATCAATGTGATAAATAAACAAACAAGCAAGCAAGCTATTAAATTGAGTGATACTAACTATTGAATTGCAAGAGCGGCAGAGCGGGTGAATGTGGCGGCAAGTGTGAGATGATAGACAAGTGCTGTGTGGTTATAAGGATTTAAGTACAACTTAAACAATTGCAAAGGCAAATATCATACAAGGAATTTAATAGCTTTAACCACAATAATACTAAATAAAAACAAAAACATTTTAAATCCTGTAGTGCTAGAGATTGAATGACATGAATGACCCTGTTGGGAAAGTATGAATGGAATAGTAATGGTTTCTAAGTTGTTGTTATTGGCTATATATTTTAAAGTATTTGAAAATAATTTAAATTTTTTTTTGTTTTTAGGTGAAATACTTAAATAATAAAGTTGCCATCGGTTCATAATAATTATTGAAATTTCTAAAATAAACACAATATTTCAAAATTGCTATCAAACTAAAGAAGTTTACGAAACTTTTGAATGGAGATATTTTTGAGAATGATATAAAATAACTTAAGTGAGTTTAAATGACTTTTGATTTAGAAAATGTTGCCTACATTTCGGAGCCAACACTAATTATTTTGCAAGCAGTATCTATATATACTATTGTTATACATTGCAACACATTAAATTATTTTTTGAATTTTTAAATTAATTATCTGGTACTTCGACTGTCCTAAAAGGTATTTAGATATATGTATACTTACTTTAGAGATCGATTTCCGATTAACCACGAAATTTAAATGAATTTAGTCCAGCTGGTCAGAATCTTAGACTCGATTTCCGAAGATCTAAAGTATTTAGTAGGAACTGCTCGAAACCGTTTCGACAATTTTTATGAATATTGGTTGTACTTAGTAGACGGTTGACAGTTCCCAAGACCTCTACTTACAATCCTTCTTAATATGTGTATAACTAGGTTAAGGGGCAGGGAACATTACAATTTAAATATGGCCAACAATATGTCATATAAGAATATTAAGGGGTTAGGGGTAGCCAAAGACACGAAAAAATTAGAATTTTCAGTCATCTCTTTTCGCTATTAAATCATGTTATTTTACATAAGTAATAATATGGTGTTATTATACAATGTTTTGACTTAAAGTCACGAAAATTTAAAAAAAAGAAATTGTAATTTCTAAAGTTCCTTGCGGTGACAATCATAAGTCCTTGGAGATTCATCTAAAATCAATCGGATAAAAAAAATTAGTTTTATAAATAGATAATCCAGGGCCTGATCGAAGCTTTTTTTTTCAAAAATTAACAAAATGGCGGCCTGAGGAAATTTTTTTCTAGATTTTCGGGGAAAAAAATCGAAATTTTTGACAAAAATCCTTCGATCAGGCCTGTGTTTATTATGTATTCTTAAAGCTGTATGAATTTCATTAAAATCTACTGAGCGGTTATCGAGTTACAGTTGTCACCAGTTCAAAAAACACAGTTTTGAGAAAAATGCATTTAAAGTTTCACCTGAGCGTTTTGAAGTGCCCGAGCGCTCTTTTGTTATTTGTCGAATAACTCGAAAAGTTATTATCTGATCAACTTTAAATTTTCAGAAAGTACTTTTAAGATATTACACTTAATGAAAATCCAAAAAAAATTGATTTTTTGAAAATCCTGACTACCCCTAACCCCTTAATAACTTGTAGGCAAGTAAATTTGAGAAAGTTCTAAATCGCTGATTGGTTTCTGGGCCAGAATTTAATTAAAAATACAAGTGTAAAGCAAGAAACCTTTTAAGCTAGTTAGACTCAGAAGACCTAATAGCTGTAAAATTTTGTCTAGAATTTCCTACAAGGGCTCATATTTCTCTTCGGATACGAGTTCCCAAGAGAGCGATTGGAAGAGTGAGTGCACAAACAATCAAGATCACATGAGTGAAAGTTGAGAGTGCTGGTGAATGACAGATGTTTACCTGACATTAGATATGTAATCAAAGCACAACCATATTGGCTAACATATCTTCAATAAACAAACAATGCATCAATTTACAACAAAATTGTAAACAACAACAATCACACAACACAATCAATAAAAGCAAGACAATGAAATGGAATCGAGTCAACGCAATCAAGCGTTTCAGAAATCAGTGTGAGCTGATTGATTTGTGGATGCAAGCCAAAAGAGGAGAAGAAGAACACCACGAGTAGTATATGCAACAAAACAAAGCAAAGCATATAAACACACACTTAAATTCAAAATTTGCTAAGTGTTGCACAGATTGCGTGTAACTTGAGCTTTTCGAGTGTGCAATGCTCCACGAATACTCAGTTTTAAACTATGTAGAGTGGGCATAAAAGCATTCGACTAAAACAAAAACAAATAACTTAGTTTAGTTGCTTGTTTGTTGCTTTTATACATGTCGTGGGGAAATTAATGGCTTTCGAAAGTGCGCTGTGCTTTTTTCCTCGCCACTCGAATTGCAGCTTTAACTCGTCGTTGATTGACAATAAAACTCTATGGTGGCACCAAGTGAGGCAAGCGCAAATTTATTGCTGGAGTATACAAATGTGATTTGCTTCAGTTGGATGAGAATATGTTTGAGAATTCGTGGTTAACAAAGAGTACAGAAATGCAGCTGTAGAGTTTAAGATGATAGATAATACATTTTAGTAGATTACTTAGAAAACTCGTATGTATGATCTTATCGAGTTTCGCATGGAATGGCTTCCAGTTCTCATTTCAATTAATGGTTGTCATTCACTTCGGAAGTGTTCCAACATAAGATATTACAATTTCGGCATCGCATATATCGCAATATACTTATGTATATCGAGCCGAGTGTAGAAAGTACCACGACCAGGCGATAACTATTGTTTGTATTCCGGTGCCAAGCAACTGTTTCGCAAGCAACCTATATCCGATGTTCTCTTCACTAACAAGTCGAATAAATCGATAAGAATCTTGTAGCAAAGCTACAAAAATTATTTAATTTGCTGAGGTCTCTCCTAATTCTTAAAATTGAATTTCACGCTCTTTTACTTTAAACTTTCGACAGACAAATTGAATTAGTCTGATTTCAAGGCCGTAAAAAGTCTCTTGGTCTCTATGCCAAATGGTAAATATTCTCAAAACCTCCGCTAACCAGAAATAAGTCGCTTTAGATTTGTCTTTCACAGTCTTAATTCCATTGTCGAAAAAAACCTAAACTGAACCTGAACAATTAGAAAACAGGAGAAAAGTCCGATTATATAATGCGGTCCCACTTCATTCAGAATTCTTCCATTGATTTCAAAGCCGTAGTGGTCTATATGTCACGTAGTAGGTATTCCTTCTCAGATAGCCAGAAAAAGTCGATTCAGATATGTCTTTCACAGTCTTAATTCCATAGTCGTAAAAATCCTGAACTTATATTCGGACCAGTACTGCTACATCAAAGTATTCTCCAAAAATATTTGACCATTGGTTTGGGTTGTCAGGTGAGAAATAAACAAAGAATTTATCGAGAGACAATTAAAAAGCTGGAGAAAGTCCGAATCTGTACTGCGGTCCCACTTCACACAGAATTCTTCTATCGATTTCGAAGGCATAAGAATTCTAGTGGTCTATATGCCAGGTGGTAGGCATTCGCAGATAGGCAGAATTCAGATTCAGATTTGTCTTTCACAGCCTTAATTCCATAGTCCCGAACAGATCCGAATTTATATACGGTCCTGTACTGCTATCATCAAAGTATTCTACAAAACTATTTGATCAGTGATATCAGATGACAAATAAGGAAATATTGTATGGAGAGACAATTAGAAACCGCAAGAAGAATCCAAATCTGAACTATGGCCTCACTTCAGTCTGAATTCCTCTAATGAATGGGAGCCGATTTTCAATTAGTTCTCCTTTTCTAACATAAAAGAACTCTATAAAATTGTTTAAATAAGGTTTTAGTTTTATTAATCAACAACCAAACAAGTCGAGCTCTTAATCATGTACATACACTTCTCACGGTTTCATCAGACTATAACAAAGTCCAATTAGAACAAGAAACTCTCTTTGGCTTTGGGGTTTACAAGTTATTAGTTCAGACAATAAGGAATTTGTCAAAATTGTCATTAAACCTGAGTAATCTTGTCAAAAAAGCTGGAACAATTAGATGACATATTACGATTGTCATTGAGTTTGACATAGTGAAAATGACATATAAACATTACATTAAATAAACATTGTCAAAGATATTAAGTGAGAAAGACTGTATGTCTGTAATTATCGTTGAACCGTTATAGCCGAATCGATGAGAGCGCGCCACTTCTCTCTTTCCTTCGCAGTTCGGCGCCAGTTGGAGATCCCAAGTGTAACCAGGTCGCTCTCCACCTGGTCCCTCCAACGGAGTGGAGGCCTTCCCCTTCCTCGGCTTCCTCCGGCGGGTACTGCATCGAACACTTTCAGGACTGGAGTGTTTTCGTCCATTCGAACAACATGACCTAGCCAGCGTAGCCGCTGTCTTTTTATTCGCTGAACTATGTCAATGTCGTCGTATAACTCGTACAGCTCGTCGTTCCATCGTCTGCGGTATTCGCCATTGCCACTGTTCTTAGGTCCATAAATATTGCGCAAAATTTACCTCTCGAAAACTTCTAGTGTCGTCTCAACTGATGTTGACATCGTCCAAGCTTCTGCACCATAAAGCAGGACGGGAATGATGAGGGACTTGTAGAGTTTAGTTTTTGTTCGTCGAGAGAGGACTTTACTTTTCAATTGCCTACTCAGTCCAAAGTAGCACCTGTTGGAAAGAGTGATTCTGTGCTGGATTTGAGGCTGACATTGTTGGTGTTGTTGATACTGGTTCCCAAGTATACGAAATTATCTACGACTTCGAAGTTATGACTGTCAACACTGAAATGGGAGCCAAGACGCGAATGCGCTGACTGTTTGCTTGATGACAGAAGATATTTCGTCTTGTCCTCATTCACCTCCAGACCTCCATTCGCTTCGCCTCCTTATCCATGCGGGAAAAAGCAGAACTAACGGCGCGGTTGTTGCTTCCGATGATATCAATATCATCGGCGTGAGAAAGACTAATAAGATATTGGTTTTTAAAGTCAAAAAGAGAACATTAATATGTTTATCAGTCCAATTATGGCGAGTTGTCAACGATTTTGCCATTGCGAGAAATTTGACAAAATTTATTGTCAAAATTATGACACAAAGATAAAAATATTAATTTTGATGAATAGAAATATTTTGATCGAAACGCTGAGGTTATTTCTAGTAACTTAAGTAACTCAATTTAATTTATTAAATCACAATTTATTAAAATTTTGTTATTATATTAGTTCCTTTTACTTTTGGAGGGAGCATAAGGGTCCTCTATTGCCCAGTCTTGAACTCCATACGTTCTTATATCGACTTATGCTATTAAGATAGTATGTGACTGTAAAATTTTGAACATTTAATATACAAACATTTGCCCAAATTAAGAGATAAAATTACCAGCTCTTCTTACTATTCATTTTTGATATTTTCTTTGTCAATACCGCAAACTTTAATTGAGTTTGTTATCACAAAAGTAGTCAGCATTCCATTTGCTATTGAAAGATTGTATGCCGAGCTAAGCTGCTTAACTACAAACGAGATTTTTCAAACGAAATTTTAATTTTAAAATTTTATAGAATTGTTTGAATATCTTTTCATATACTGATATGATTATGAGATGCTTTTTGCTTAAAATTCTAAGAATTAAAACGAAAAATAAATTCATGCAAACGCTCAAATTTCAAGAACTGGATTTGTAGTTGCCTTGCTATCAATTGAATATGAACAAAATAAATACATAAACAATTATGTCTCTGTCAATAGCCATAAAAGAGTTTATTGTGGCCATTGTCTATGGGCCATTGTGGTCGACACATGCTCAATCAGCCAGATATTATGTGTAAATATGTATGCGAATGTAGAATATAACAGCATGACAATTCAACAGATCTCAATAAATATTTAGTATTTGCTGTTTTGTCTTCCATTTGTCATTGTTTATTGTTGGCTACAAGTAGTTATTGTGGGCTGCTTGCAAGACGAGTATATAGACATAGAAGAATATAAGAGTCACTAGCCATTGAAGATTGTTTCAAGCAAATAGAGATATATTTATACGAATTAGTTGTGTTATGTATATCATCAGTATGAGGAAATAGACTGAAGAACAAATGGACAAGCAAAGTACAAATATATTTCTCCACAAATTGTACAAAGAATGCTTCTGCCTTACAAACATATATATTTGCATATATTTGGACATTTCTACATACATATCTTATATATACTTACTCCGGCAGCTTCTTGATTTCAATATAGCTCGCTTCGGCAGTCAGCTAGAGGCGCATACTTTAAAAACAATTTTGATAATGGAGCAAAGCACAAGTTGTTGGCACTCAAAATACTGTTGGGTGAAAGTTTCTGTTTGTCGGCAAAATGCAAATTATTTCCATGCTCGGTTGCGTTCAAGGAGCTGCATTTCAATTTGCATGAAAATACTAGAATACTACTACATGGCTGTATATGAATACTGCAAATTAATGCATCAAAATCATAGTTAGACTTGAGTATATGAGAAAGGAATAATTAATAAAAAATACCTAAGCAAAATAAATTTACCTAGATAAGTTTTTTAATTAAAAAATTAATTTAAAAAATTTCAAAAAATAATATTAAAAATTATATATTAATATATTTAGGATATTAAGTTTTTATATTTAAATAACTTTTATATAAGTGGTATTTGCATAATTAAAATTAACAAAAACAAGTAAGGAAAGGCGAAGATCGGGTGCAACCGAACATTTTATACTCTCGCAATTTATTGTTATATTTTTATCAAGATAACACACAATTTGACTCATATATTCGGTATAAAGTCCAATAGAAAAACGAAAATAATTATATATGGTATATAGGCTGAGTTAATTCCTGAGACGATTAAACTCATTGGCTAAGAAATTGCATATATTAGCCGATTTATAAGCTATTAAGTCCATCGTATTTTTGAAAATCATATTATTAGCTATATGAGAGCTAGGGGAAGTTATGACCTGATTTTATCCATTGCTGATACAGAGACACACTATTGGAAGAAAAAGATTTCCTCTAAATAAAATTGAGATATCTGAGAGATTTACCATATTTTCGTTGAAAAATTATCCTTAGACACTGAGTTCTTAATGTTCGATATCCGAGGTCTTGAAAAGTTATAGTCCGATTTCGACAATTTTTCCACAAGTGATGCCACGGATCATATACAGTATTTATGTAAACTTTTATTTCGCTATCTTCATTGGTTCCTTATGTACATATATCTTATAAAGTGAAGGAATAAGATGAAATTCAAAAATGAGTTTTATGGGAAGTTGTCGTAGTTGTGAACCGATTTCATCCGTTTTCCACACGTATCAGCAGGGTTTCAAGGAAATATTATATACCGAATTTCATTGAAGTCTATCTAGTAGTTCCTGAGATATGGTTTTTGATACATAAGTGGGAGATGCCACGCCCATTTTCCATTTTGTAAAAAAATCTGAGTGTAGCTTCCATCTGCCATTTGTTACGTAAAATTTAGTGTTTCTGACGTGTTTCGCTAGCGAGTTAACGCACTTTTAGTAAATTCCAACCTAACCTTTGTATGGGAGGTGGGCGTGCTTATTATCCGATTTCTTTCATTTTTCAAGTGGTTAAAAAACGACTGCAGAAAGTTTTGTTTATATAGCTCTATTGGTTTGCGAGATATGTACAAAAAACCTATTTGGGGGCGGAGTCACGAACACTTCCCCAAAAAAATTACATCCAAATATGCCCCTTCATAGTGCGATTTTATTTTCATAGCTTAATTTTTGGCTTAGTTATGGCACGTGTTCCAAGTTTCATTTAGATATCTCAATTTTTACTCAAGTTACAGCTTGCACGGACGGACAGACAGACATCCGGATTTGAACTTTACTTGTCACCCTGATCACTTTGGTATACATATCCTTATATCTAACATTTAGTTTTAGAACTTACAAACGACCGTTATGTGGACAAAACTATAATACTCTCTTAGCGTTTTTTGTTGCGAGAGTATAAATATATAGCACACTAAATATATTTTCTATATATTTATTATTCAATTCAATAATGTGTTTAGATAAAAAAAAAAATATTTCATTCAAAAAAAATATTATGCACAAAACTAAGTTAATTAAAAGAATTATATGTATATGCTTTATCACTTCTTGAAACAAAATATTTTATTAAAATATTTAATATTTTATTAATATTTCATTAAAATATTTAATATTTTTTTTAAATATTTTCTTCCTCTAAAATACAAGGATGAAAGTCAAGTGGTTAAACAATAATTTTAATATATTTTAATTTGCATTAAAAATCCAAAAACAAGCAAGAAAACACAAAAATTCATAGTATGTAGCATTCCAATTCAGTATACCTACCGATGAACAAATATAAAATAAATCCTAAATGTAGGCAATATTTTAATTATATCAGCAATATGTTGCCTACATTTAGACGCCTTTAAATTGTTTATTATTTCGCCCGAAGCACTGAACATAATTTGTTGGGAAAATATTAGGGTATGACTTTTATGAATAAAACCAGCATCTGGACATGGATAAAAGCAATTTTATTAGCTTGAATGACATACCTTCTGGGTTATGGATTTTAACCCAGAAGCATGTATTAAACCTAAAGCGTATTTTAAGTCTCTTTCTTCACTGAGGTGTGTGCTAAGCAACCTCTCATAGATAACAAAGCGGAATTTTTATATGTAAACTGCTTGAACCACCCATATACACACTTGATTCGGTCGTATAACTCACATATTATCATCTACAAGAACTTTCCTATTTGGAACAAATTTAGCTTCATCACAGGTTATGCGGTTTTCAGATATAGCAATTTATTTTTTTTATAAACCCAAACGATTACCCTCCTCCCGCCCAACCGACGCATGGGGCACAACCCGCAAACGAGCGGAATTTGCCGAGTCATGAAAGGCAAAAGTTTTTTAAGTGTCGAGATCTCAAACTGCTCAGCTACAGAAAGAAAAATTTCAACAGCTAAGATTTAAAATTTACAAAAACAAAAGGTTAAACATTTTTAATGTTACTTATTAAGCGAAGACAAAATATTTTTTTTTAATTCTAAAGATCGAATCAGACAAGTCAAATGTTTTGGAATGAGAATTAAAATCACAACATATTGGCGGAATGGTTCGTTTAACTCAAAATTTGTTATCGAAGATTTTAAAAGTAATGGTCTGAACTGCCTGGTTGAACGAAATGGGATATTAAACTTAATATCAGACAAAAGGAAAGAGCTACAATTGAACCATTCAGAAGTTTTACTAGAAATATTATGCCTAAGCGACTAGTATACGGAGGAAGATTGAATCTTGAATCCCAATGTAAGTGACCTAAAGCAAAAAAAAAAAAATTGTTTTTGAACGGACTCTAGCTTATCAGAATGTGTATGGTAACTAGGACAGAACCATACTCCAAGCACCTTTAGCTTTTAAGACTATTGAATGAGCATTAAAATTTAGTTTAGGTCCATAGTAACTCCAAAATCAACAAAGCTAGATATTTGCTCTAAACTGAAGTTATTTATTACATAGGGAGAAGGATCAACAAATCTACGGGAAAAGCACATCGTTTTACATTTTTTAAGATTCAGTGGCATATCATTTTTATGACACCAAGTAACTACATTATTGAAGCCCGATTGTAACTCATTTCTATCGTTATAAGAAGTATATGATTTAAAAGGTTTTAAATCATCTGCATATAATAAAATGTTTGAAAACTTAACTACGGAAGGTATATCATTAATAAACAATAAGAACAGAATCGAGATGACTACCTTGTGGAACGCCTAAAGGGACCATAATTGAATCGGATACAGTGTTATTAAATATAACTTGTTTTCTATTATTAAGATATGAAGATACCCATTTAGGATGTCTTGGTTGAAAACCAAGATAATCTAATTTTCTTTTTGTCCCTAAAACCCATTAACACATGGCTTACGAATTCAAGCAAGTTTGTTGTTGTAGATTTCCCTTAAATGAGAAATCGAAATGTAATTTGGACAGTGATAATAGTTTCAAAAAGTTTGAGTATAACTGACATTTTTGACGGATGATCTAACACCACTTTTATGCAAAGGTATTATAAAAGAGTTTTTCCACAATGACGGAAAAATACCTTGTTTAAGAGATAAGTTGAAAAGCTTAGTTAAAGGTAGATATATATATTTTAAGGAAGCATGAGAGAATCATATCGGGGCCATAATTAAACGAACTTTCTAATGTATCTAAATGATTTAAGACATCTAATTCAGAAATGATTTGTGCATTAATTTTGTAATGAACAAAAAGGTTATGTTCTTAACTAACGTGAACAACTGTAAAGTTAACGACAAAATGCTAAAGCGTCTGAGGGCATGCCTACGATGAAACTTTATATCACATCAACTACCCTATCAATTAGTTGTCATTGCAATAAAATATTTTTTTTTTATATTAAAAAATACTGATGTACTATGTATGTACTATCCACCAGCTTTTACTTATGGAAATGTTGGTATATTTGCGAGATATCTTAACATTTTTCTTAGCCCACCATTACACACTAAAATAATTTTTGAACTTCGGAACAGTATGTGGTTATAAAATATATGCGATCCATCCACATCCACTGCGTAGATCGTAAATGCGGTTCTTTGTTTCTCTGATCAAATTTTTCGAGGTTTTTTGGACATATGTAGATAATAAGGTAATATTTCCAGCTATATTTTAAGATTAAAAAATATACATATATTGAAAACTAACGCAGTTATGTGCTGTCTTCGGAGATGCCAAAACATCAAAAAAAAAAAAATAAATAAAAGAAAAGTTATTAAAGTTGAAGGTATTTTCTCTACAATGACCTACGATTTTCAAAAAATATCAAAAATTAACAAATTGGCGTAGTTCTGAGAAAAATTTGTTTTTTAGGTTTTGGTTGATTTTGTGCTGTAAATATCAGGATATAGATAGACTGTTTAATGAAATGAAGTAAAAGTTAGGTTAAGCGCCTCTTAGTATGCTTTAATTTTTGTATGTTTAAGTATTTCATACTTTTCATATTTTTTAATAAAAAAATTTGTATTTGTTTCGGTATTTAAATTAAAAAATATATACATACTCAAGTATCTAAAGTAAACAAATACTCCAACAGTCAACACTCATTACGCGCCATTGAGTGTAGTAAAAGTGCAGCACTCACTACGCTTGACTGTCGCATTAAGCCAAGAAACGGTACACACGGTGTGCGCTTAATTGAATTTTGTAGATTTAAAATATTTACAAAATTTACCTTTCAGCCACCCGCCACGGCGCAGCGCTATCAGCAGTCAACACACTGTTTGTCATTACACTGATTATTTGCGCATGCTGTCCATCAGTATGCCGACACGTATGCGTGTGTGTATGTGTGTGTAGCGGATTAACGGTATCTGCTTAATGAGCCGTTGGAGCCCAAGCTGAATTGCGATGCTGAATATTTGATATTTAATTTATGACTTTTTTTTTACACATATTACATTAATTACCGCAGAGCTATATTTAATTTGAGTGTGTGGGTGTGAGCGAGTGTGTGTGTGTGTTGGTGATGCATATGCGGTGGTTGGGAAATGTAATCGTCACGTAATGGTATTAAATAAATTTTTAGTTTGGGAATTAAGCAAATATTTCGTAAATACATATATACTACATCAAATGTTATTTAACTATACATATAACTGTAAATGTAAATAACAGTAAATTCATATAAGTACAGTTCCATATGCTTTCGAATACCGTTGACATATTTGATAGACTATCAAAATGTTTGTGTGTGTGTGTGTCTATTTATCGCAGCCGCTTCACTGTTTACACTCAATCCCAGCCGGATTTAAGTTGTTAAACATTTATGTCTGTTTACCCATTAAAATCGTAGGCAAAAAAGGCAGTTTTACGAGCATTTAAACGCTAGTTGAGTGCCGAGTTAACAACTCGTTGCTGAGGATTTATAAATTTGTTTACAAATTCAGCAATTTGATTTGCCTCTCTTTTTCCCACTTTTCCTATTCCAAGCATAAAGCGCGTCACAAAGAAATTCAATTTTGTTATTTTTGTCAATCGCAAATATGTTGGGTTGCAGGTGAGCATTTTTATCTGATTCGACCTGCAAAACGAATTATTAGGGCCCAAATCCTAGTAGAGAGCGTACCTTTCTATCTGTAGCATGCCAAAAGCAAGTTACAATTATGTAGGCAAGCGTGTATTGGTGTATGGCCTCAGCAATTTTGTCGCTTGCAAAGTAATAAAATAAATACACAAGTGTATAAGCATATGTTTATATGATTGGATGCCCCGTCCAGCACTCTACCGGTGCGAGTAAATGAACTCATAAAATTTATTAATACCCAGTGGAGGGTCTGTAGGAAATTTGGGAGTTGACGCGAAAGAAAAAATTAAAAAAACGCTCGAATTACATATTTGTAATGAGATATATTACTACAAAATAATTATAAAACCCTTCAGGTTACGGCATCAGTACTCATATTGAAGTTCGGAAAGTTATTTGAATTAGATTATTTAAGAAACCGCTATATTAGAGAAATTATTCCGACCAAAATCCTTTTAGAATAAAATTTTATTTTAATTCACTTAGTCGGTTATAGCCGAATCGATGAGAGCGCGCCACTCCTCTCTTTCCTTCCCAGTTCGGCGCCAGTTGGAGATTCCAAGTGTAACCCTCCAACGGAGTGGAGGCCTTCTCCTTCCTCGGCTTCCTCCGGCGGGTACTGCATCGAACACTTTCAGAGCTTGACCTAGCCAGCGTAGCCGCTGTCTACAGCTCATCGTTCCATCGTCTGCGGTAAAATTTTCTTCTCGAAAACTCCTAGTTCCGTCTCATCAGATGTTGACATCGTCCAAGCTTCTGCACCATAAAGAAGGACGGGAATGATAAGCGACTTGTACTGTTTGATTTTGGTTCTCCGAGAGAGGACTCCAGAGAGGAAGATGGAGAATACTCCCGCCCCACAATAGAAAGAGAAGATACAAACTGTACCGATATGAGGCTGAGAGCGTGTTCAGCGCGATCACTAGTTAAGTTTAACCTGAGCTGAGCTGAAAAGTGAAGAGATTTGAACGAATCTGCGAAAGAGGATGAAGAAGAGAAGAGGCTAAAAGAAGTAGGAAATGTAGGCTTTGAAAAATCCTTACAAAAGTGATGGTAACACAACAAAAATGTCAAGGTCTGAACGAATTCCGATTTCTTGGAAAAAATGAAAATTGAATTGACATCGAAAGAACATTTTATTTACGAATCACCTTTTTTTCAAAGCCTCAGAACGGCAATACATTAGTGAATTAGTCGCAATTATACTACTATACTCAAATCTACTATTTGATTATGGAAAGCATCCAATCGTGGCTACCTTAGAACCAAGCTAAGAAAAAATAATATAACCAGCTGAGCTATTGAAACTGTCAGATGTTGATATGGTTACTTGGTATAGAGAGCGTATTAGTTCGCACATTTATTAATCCTCTCATGGCCGAATTAAAATGGGTGGAGCTAACATTTTTTAGGACAGATATATGTACATTAGTCTTAAGTCAAATATGAAGTGAAAAACCGCTGGTCAAAAATATTTAAATGACGAGGAGAGAGCCTATAGGCAACATTGAGCATGAAAGGGTTAAATAAGGTCAGACGAATACATGCTCCGTTTATTTAAAGCGACCGCAGTTTGTCTCAACCTTCAGAAGATTAATACCAGGAGCTTCTCCAATAATATTCCGATGAAAATATTATTAGGTAAAGCCAATAATGAACAGACTTATATGTAGTACCTTAGTTAGTGTGGAAACATACCTATGTAAATATCCATAGTTGATTAGAAATTTGCCACAATCTTAGGTAAATTCAAAGAAAATGGCGCCTACGTATTATAGCTCTACAAGGTATCTGGCTGGTTGATTAATAAAAAATATCAGCTTAAGAGGATTTACTTTTGGTAACTGATACTACTGTTCCTCTGTTGCGTCGAACAAAACTTATGATTTATATCGCTTATGATGCTCATGCCTGATTGTTCTATGGAAAGAATTTGCTTCACATTTTTAATGTTTTATGGAATTACAATATCAAATATCGAAGATGAGACGATGACTTAAAGCTTATATACTTATTATTTGAAGGAATACTGTGTCCTCAGATCGGAAGGTATTTAATGAGGTACCAGCAGTTGATCACTAAGTGATAGTAGAACTATACTTAAGCCTATTTGTTTTAATTTGAATATGAGTAAGGTCTTACCTTTACTTGCTATCTCGAATAGCGCTAACTTGCTAAGTAAAGAAACGATTAGCACTCTAAGATCATAATTCTAAGCAACATCAGGCTGTATGTTCTTCTTCGAAGGAAAACTCTTACAAAGGAGAATAACTAGAAGCAAACTATAAGGACTACTTTCGTTGTTATATTTATATCGCTTCAGGACGTGAAATACCCCACATATCTGGTATTTCTAATCGAAGGTGTTTTGCTTTCAAATTCGAAAAACTTCGAATAAACTTTGTAAACTTTCAATAGAAGAAATCTATGGGCAATTTTCAGAAACCCTGAAACCAAGACGATCAGAATTCCCTATGCTTCTCCATTATATTCTCGTTCTCAATTTTAATGATATTTCATAACTCTAAGCACAACGGCAAGGTTAAATCTCAGAAAGTTGAAAATCTAATATAAAATCCAGAATACAAAAATGGATCACTGCTTTGCCTTAGGGGTCTTAAATGAAGCCAATTGAACGCTGAAATGATCGATAGTGTTCTTTGTGCGCACTAGCTTTGGAGAAAAAATATTATGTTTCGGGTCCATTGCTAGAAACTAGCTCTCATTGTTCTTTTATACAACCAACAACAACAAATAGAATAAATACCGACCCTTTTTTGTAATCCAACACACTCCTTTCACAGCACAACAACACTCACTAGCCGCAATTTACCGCAGGGTACAATTTGCGCACGTGCTTCAAGTGTACCGCTGTCAGCCTAAGCGTGTACTTATGCGAACCATTGTGTTAATAAATAGTCATGTAAGCGCATAACGGCTTTTGGCGCACAAATATGACTGGGGTCGATATATGGTCGTGGCATGAATGCGGTCTAGCATGCATATACATATGTATATATGTCTATGTGCTAATGTAGAGTTATGCGTACCCACATATGTGCAAGTGTTTGTGTGGTTAAAGGGTCGCTGTGAGGGCATCGATATTGCAAAAATTTCAATCAAGCAGGCGGCAGTGTCAAGTACATATGCCCATGTGGCAAGACCTCAATGTGTGTGTAGGTATGTGTTTATATGTTTAAGTATGCCACGCGTTATGGTTTCACAAGTGAAAGTATTGAGTAGAAATTCACTTCAAGTCGAAGTAGCTGAGTGCCGTTGAGTATACGCCATGGTGGTCGGGCGCACATACTTATATATGTAGATACACGCACGTATGCATGTGAGTGCACTAACACTTGTGCGCGAATGACATTTTAATGTTGTTGACATGCAATTTAAGTCGTCTTTATGAACTGTGACGCGTCAACACACATCCACACACGCACATACATACAAATTGCTAAGCCTTCTTCATTGAGTGACGAGGCTGCAAATTTCCAGAAACACACACACACACACACACATATATACATATTAAATATGCTTGTGAATTCTGCATTGTTTGCATAGAAAATATGCAGGCAGGCAGGTATGGCGAATATGTGAAAATGTAAAAAAGGCTTTCAAGCCGTTGATGAGTTGAACGTAGTGGCGCTTGTTTTACAACTAAAAGCTTTTAAATTTGCTGCTTGTAGGCATTTGAGCGCAATGTTGTAATTGAATTTGATAATTTGTCATTCTTTTGATTTTGAACTAGCTTGTGTAAGGGGAATTTAATGTCAGTAAATAAATAATAATTCAAAGGAAAATATATGAAAATTAGTGGTCCTTAAATTAGTTGATATAGAGATAATATAGCTGAATAATGCATTTGCATCTCAATACTAGGATTGTGAAAGCTTTAATACATTTTAAGAATAAGAAATATTTCGAAATAAATTTCTTAGTAATTACCATTATTACACCCAAAGTAGAACATTATTTATGCAATTTCTAATATTCATATTTAATTTTCGTATTTTAAACATGCTGGTAACGCTGTAAACTCACTTTTTGAATAACACTCAGTTCAAAGTCATATTGAACGTATTTAGTTTTCAGATTTTCCGCTGTTTAACATTTTACTACAGGTGGCAACACTTTTAATTCTGCTCGAACTGGGAAGAAAATTATTTTTTTTAGTGGCGAAACAGACATGGTTGTATAAGAAATTTTAAATTTTCCGTTTAATTTTTTTACTGACATGTGGCATCTCGAAATTTTTTTTTATTAAACTGGCTTGAGGAGATATAAAACTCCATATGTCACTCCCCCTCATTGGGAGGCTCCAGTCTGCAAACCGTGGACAAGGTGAAAAAGGTGGGGGCTCATCGACCTATGAAACCATTGTTAAAACTCGCAAGCGCAGCTCGAGCGTGTCCAGATAGCGGCTCATATTGGAATCCGCGGAGCTCTAAGAACAAGGGCATCACTGAGACAGCTGCGATTGTCCATTACACCCGTAAAAAACTCCTAACGGATCACTAAGATCCTTATGTTGCGACGAAGCACTAGGACTCAATAATAAAATCAAAGACCGTTTTCGATCCACAGTGGGACAAAAGGACCTCGCTACTGCAATGGTTGTTCTCCATCGCTTGGCGAGCTCACTCAACGACAGTGTGTCCAGCGCTCTGGAGCAAGTGGACCACGGACTGTCCACACGTTTCCACTCCGGGGCCTATATTTCCAGCGATTCCGCGGTGAGTCCCTTAATCTAACCTAACCTAACCTGGCTTGATAATGTCTTAATTAAAAACAGGTGGCAAACTTTTTTTTACAAATGTACCGTTATTAAGGTTTTCATTTGAGCATTCAAATCATGCTTTACGATCAATTAAATGACCCAATGTCATTACCAGCGCGTTAAAAGTAAATAATATTACTTTAAGTCAGAGATTGAGGGAGTTCCGGCATATGATGTATCAGAGATAAGACGAATAAAAATTAGAGCATAAGGGACTCAGCTTGTAACTTGTCCTTAACCTTTAGGTATGTTCTATTTCAAAGGTCACTCTGACCGTTAGCCTAATTAGGTAGATAGTTTTGATTTGAGGAACGCACTGCGACCTAAGATCTATTGTGCCCTCTTCTGTTATTACAGAATACCATCCAGTCCTGATGCTTTAAGAAAACTTTGTATCGCTACAGAGCTGATGGATGCCATACTTTCCCTTTGGTGATACAGATACCACATTGCCTGACTTCTTAACCTCGCATACGTATGACAGTACAGGAGTAGATGCTCAGGTGTTTCCGCTGCCAGATCACAGAACCTGCACTGATCTGACGAGCACATTCCGAGTTTGTTCAGATGACACATTAGTATGCAGTATGTATGCATTAGTATGTCTCATTTAGTTTCTTGGGAGCGCATTAAGTTGTTTGAATCTATTTCGGTTGTGCTCCTCTAGAAACAGTTTGTAGTGGCGAAGTCACTGCAAGTTCAGCCAGATGGAATTCAAAATTGATATATGGCAATTTGTCGTGGTTGTGAACCGATTTCATCCATTTTCCACACGTGTCATCAGGGTGCCAAAAAAATATTATATACCGAATTTCATTGAAATCTCTCGAGTAGTTCCTGATATATGGTTTTTGTTCCAAAAGTGGGCGACACCACGCCCATTTTGTGCTTCTTTCTGTAATTTCTTCTGTAAAATTTTGTATTTCTGACGTTTTTCGTTAGTGAGTTAACTCACTTTTAGTAATTCTCAACCAAACCTTTATATGGGAGGTGGGCGTGGTTATTATCCGATTTCTTTAATTTTTGGACTGTATTAAAAAGTGGCTAAAAGAAACGACTGCAGAAAGCTTTATTGGTTTACGAGATATATAAAAAAACATATTTAGAGGCGAGGCCACGCCCACATCCCCAAAAAGTTACATCCAAATGTGCCCCTTCCTAATGCGATCCTTCGTAACAAATTTTACTTTCATAACTTTATTTATGGCTTAGATATGACGCTTTATAGGCTTTCGGTTTTCGCACATTTTCGAAAGCAACCTCCTCAGGGTGCCAAGGAATAAGTTTTCCAAGTTTCATTAAGATATCTTAATGAATGTCTAACTCTTTTATTTCTGGGTGATACAAACAACCGTCATTTGAACAAAGGCATAATACTCTGTGCAACATGTTGCGCGAGTATAAAGATAAGTGTAAATTTACATATATCTGTCTCACTTATAAATTGCAAATTCTTAACTCAACAATAAGAACAAAGAAAATTTGCGGTCGAGACAATGCTGTCAGAACTTCTTCAAACTTTCAAACTCTGCGGCTGTTGGCAACATTTTGACATTTTTCTTCAAGAAGAGTTATAAATTTTGCACAACAGAACAGAACGCATCGAACTGCCTCAGCCGCAACACTGAAAAGCTTACTCAATTCTCCACCGCTACACAGCCTATTTTGCTAAATATTTAAATATGCAACAAAGCGACAAGAGCTTCATTTGAAACGCACGTTGTTTGACAAGTTCATGTGGCAGCCGGTGTCTACAGAGAACCGCAAAACCGCAACTTTTACGAGAAGAAAATTATCGAGCCAACATTTATGCAGCTGTTGTTAACGGTTTTATTGTTGTGGAGCGTAAAAACAAAAATTATGGTAAAATAGACAACGTACTGAACGAGGTTTTGCTGAGAAATAGTTGAAAGTAGTAGAAGATGATATTTACATTTATGAAGGAAATTCAGTGCTAAACAGTTGAACAGTGGAGAACATTTCGAAACTGAAAGCTAAGCAAAATGTTTGTTTATGCCAAATGTTTGCGTTGAACATGCATACACCTGCAACACAACTTCTAAACAACAAATAAGAAATACAGGGAATTATAAGTGCTGTGCAAGCAACAAATTTGCCATATTTGTTACGAAAATGGCACACAAATAAAATGTTGGCAAATATGAATGAACTGCGAAAGCACAAATACACTTATACATATACACATAAATAGAGCCTGGAGTTTATAATGGGTACTACAATGCTTTTATGTATGTAGGTGTCCAGCTGCCTTTGTGTATTTAGCAGCAAAAGTATCCAAATAAAGATCAGGTAAATAATAGTTGATAGCAGTGTATTGAAGACTTTCCAAGAATATTGAAGGTAATGGAATTTAGCCTTCATACATGAAAGGTTTTTATAAGAACTCTGTATACATTTAGCACTGTTCACAAATATTTAGATTGTGACTATACGGCAGCAATTCGTAGGTACCAATATCGCGTGAGTTAGGACCTAAAAAAATATAGAAAACGTTTTTGTCCAGTAGGTATTTTTATACTTTCGCAACAAAGTTGCTACGAGAGTATTATAGTTTTGTCCACATAACGGTTGGTTGTAAGTCCTAAAATTAAACAAGTTAGATATAGGGTTATATATATCAAAATTATCAGGGTGACGAGTAAAGTTCAAATCCGGATGTCTGTCTGTCCGTCCGCTCGTGCAAGCTGTAACTTGAGATATCTTACGTATTTCTTGGCACCATAAGAAGGTTAAATTCGAAGATGAGCGTAATCGGACCACTGCCACGCCCACAAAATGGTAATAACCAAAAACACTAACCGAAATCGCTATTGAAGTAAAATTTGGTATGATGGATAGCACCATGAGGGGGCATATTTGAATGTAATTTTTTGGAGGAAGTGGGCGTGGCCCCGCCCCTACTAATTTTTTTGTACATATCTCGCAAACTACTTAAGCTATATCAAGAAAACTTTCCAGCGTCGTTTCTTTTAGGTACTGCCTTATACAGTCCAGAAATGGAGGAAATCGGATCATAACCACGCCCACCTCCTATACAAAGGTTTTGTTGAAAACTACTAAAAATGCTTTAATTCAGTAAGGAAAACCATCAGAAGCCTTAAATTTCATTATAAAGATGGTACAGAAGGGCTGCACTCAAAATTATATACATGGGTGTGGTTCCGCCCACTTATGGGTCAAAAACAATATCTTCGAAACTACTCGACCACAATGAAATTCGGTTCATAATATCTTCCTAGCTTCCCAACGATATGTTGTGAAAATAGTCTAAATCGGTTCACAACCACGCCTACTTTCCATATACCAGAACTTTGAAGTCGGTCTGAATAGTTTACTTTAGAATATATAAAGTTAGTACTAGTGAAGATATCGGAACAGAACTTTGCAAAAATACTGAACTGTAAGAGTGGCATCGCCCTTCTAAAAATCGTCCAAATTGGTCCAAAAATTTTCAAGACCCTATATATCGAATATGAGGACCTCAGTACTTCCAATATATTTTTTACCGAAATTATAGGTAAATCTCTCAGTTATTTTGAAGAAATTCAGAGGGAATATTTTTCTTCTAATAACACTGTGATAGTTTTTTTTCCAAAAAAAAAAGCCAAGACCAAATTCGACGGTTTCCTCCTATTTCGGGTCCTACGAATCGAACTGCATCAAAATTTGTATTTTTTAAAAAAGCTACACTAACTATGTTTGTATGCTATTTTATTCTTTTTGTATCTTATAACTGTTATCAATAAGTATCATAAATTTGTACACAATATTTAAATTAAATTTAATAAGACATCTATCAATGTCCAACACAAATCAGCAAGCAACGAGTCAAGCTTTTTTCCGCTGTACCAATGCTCAAGGGGGCGGCGACTTGATGGAATCTTTCTCCATGCTCATCGAATTCAGTCGGAACTTGCTGCTCAAAATGGTCCTTGTGATGGTGAAAGAAATACATTTTTAAGGACATATTCACACCTATTTCTTCAAAAGCGTCTACCATGTCATATACATATTTTTTCCAATCTTCAGACCGGTGCATTCCTAAGCAATGGTTTATAATGTGATGGGGTGTCACTTAATGTATAGGTATCAAAGGGTAAATTAAAATATTGACGAAACCTGAGGGCAAAAACATTAAAAAAATGGATTAAATTTCAGTTTTTTTTACATATTGGCTATATGGACACAAAAAACATTGATTTTGGGGATTACAGTCATCTAAGAACTTAAAGACGGACTTATTCTGAGAAGCTTTGCCAAAGAAAGTTTACCAAAAAAGTCAACATTAAAAAAGTTAGAGACCGAAGAAAAAAGTGCCTTTCTCTTACAATGGGCCACTTTGATGAAAAACTTCAAAAAAAAATTTTGTATGAAACCATGATTGTAACTCAAAAAAGTAATGATGCAGTTCGATTCGTAGGACCCGAAATAGGGGGAAACCGTCGAATTTGGTCTTGTCTTTTTTTTTGACTATCACAGTGTAATATGTCTAAGTGCCAACAATGAGTGAAATCGTGTCATAACTTCATGTATCTGAATATGAATATTAGGGTATTCAAACTTTCAATGGACTTTATACCATATATATGCCGAATATGTGGGTCAAATTGATTGTTATATTAATAAATTTAAATAATATATATTTCGGTGAAAAAGATGCATTTTGTGCAAATAAATAAATATACTACAATTCTCATCTATGATTGCTTCAGTATTAGTTCGTCGAACACTTTTTCAAAGTGAACATACATATAGTTTGAGTTTAGAGCGAGAGTGCATACGTGTAATATGCAACGAGCTCATAAAGATAATGATAATGTATGTTGGATAGTCCAATTAATTAAATTGTCGCAAAAGTTGTCAGATACAAAAACTTACATAATAATCAAGGTGAAAATATAAAAAAGATAAAAATAAAAAAAAAACGAGTTGCCACATGTTCAAAATTTATAATCTTATAAAATAAATAAGAACTATGCAATTACAATAATATGAGTCTTTATCTAAAGTGGTATATAAAATTAAATATTTCTGAAATTACTTTAAAAATTATATAAATGTGAATCAACAAATTATCAATAGAGCAATAAAAATGTTCAGGAAGGTTGCCACAACTTTAAACTGTAATCCAAAGGCAGAAAAATAATAATAAATTAAATATTAAAATCAGATATGAGCAGAAGACATGCTACAATTGTTGAAGAAAGTTTCTATCTCTTTAATTAAAAGAGAAAAAACTATAACTGTCCTTTCTCTATTTTCGTTCAAGGTAGTAAAAATACATATTCTATTTGTATATAAACAAATAATTATTTCTATTTATCAATAATTCAAATTCTATAACTTCAGATTTGCATAATAAACCTACCAAATTACCTTGTGCTGTCTATTAGGACACAATTTCCCGTTAATCCTAAGTAGCAACGGGTAATACGTTTGACATCAAAGCAACAACATCCATTCGTTGTCATGTATGGTGTGTGTATGTGTACTGAATTTGGGTTAATAATCTGCGTTTTAGTTAATGGAAAAGCACTACACAAGGGAAATTAACGAGACATGGTAATAGATTTTATCCGAATTGGATTAATGGACGAAATATGAGGTTGAAACGAATGAATACATATACATATGTAGTATTCTGTCAAGTGTGTGAGATTTGTATGCATTTGTGTTATAATGGTAGCTACTTCGAAGAGAAGATTTTAGGTTATGGGTAGTTAAAATTCTAAATAAGGCTACATATAGTACATGCTAGTTACATATTGAGGTTATTTTGAAGTGAAAGACCTTACTCTTTATTTAAAAGCTGTATTTGCCACTATTATTCTTTGAAGAAACCGTTATTATTTGGGGTATAAGAAGTACTCTAAACTCTAAGAAAATGTTTCAATGAGTGTACATATCTTAAAAAATCTTCAGTAGATTTCGGACACATGGTAACCCTAGAACTATATCCCGTTCTCAGTACTGTCAAAACTCTTTTTAACAAGTAAGGGCTAAGTTCGCGTGTCACCGAATACTTTATACTCATGCAATTTATTTATTTAATTTTATTAATATAACACCCGTCCGAATGGACGAAAACACTCCAGCCCTGAAAGTGTTCGATGCAGTACCCGCCGGAGGAAGCCGAGGAAGGGGAAGGCCTCCACTCCGTTGGAGGGACCAGGTGGAGAGCGACCTGGTTACACTTGGGATCTCCAACTGGCGCCGAACTGCAAAGGAGAGAGACAGGTGGCGCACTATCGTCGATTCGGCTATAACCGGCTAAACGGTTGCAACGCCAATCACATACATACATACAATATAACACCCAATTTGACTCACATATTTGCCATATATATGGTATAAAATCCATTGAAAATTTTAAAAACCCTAATATTAGGTATATAGGAGCAAGGGGAAGTTATGACCCGATTTCATATTATTAGAAGAAACACATTCCCTCAAAATTTCTTCAAAATATCTGAGAGATTTAACTATACTTTCGGTAAAAAATTTGTTAGAAGGACCAAGGTCATCATATTCGATACGTAGGGTCTTGAAAACTTATTGACCGATTTCGACAATTTTTAGAAGGCTGATGTCACTCTTTATATGCAGTATTTTTGCAAAGTTCTGTTCCGATGTTTTCACTAGTGCTTACTTTATATTTTGTAAGGGATACTATTCAGATCGGTCTCAAAGTTCTGGTATATGGGAAATAGCCCTTTTGAACCGATTTGGACTATTTTCACAACATATCTTAGGGAAGCTAGGAAGATATTATGAACCGCATTTCATTGCAATTGGTCGAGCAGTTTCTTAGTATTGATTTGGACCCATAAGTGGGCAGAATCACGCCCATTTGAAATTTTGTATACCATTTTGAGTGCAGCACTTCTGTTCCTTCTTTATAATGTAGTTTAAGGTTTCTGGTGGTTTTCCTTACTCAATTAAAGCATTTTTAGTAGTTTTCAACATAACCTTTGCATGGGAGGTGGGCATGGTTATAATCCGATTTCCTGCATTTTTGGACTGTATAGGGCAGTGCCTAAATGAAACGACTGTGGAAAGCTTCCTTGATATAGCTTTAGTAGTTTACTAGATATGTACAAAAAATTTGTAGGGGCGGGGTCATGCCCACTTGTCCAAAAAAATTACATCCACATATGCCTATTCATAGTGTGATCCTTCATACCAAATTTTACTTAAATAGCTTAATTTATGGCTTAGTTATAGCTCTTTATATGTTTTCGGATATTGCCATTTTGTGGGCGTGGCAGTAGTCCGATTACGCCCATCGAACTTAATCTTCTTATGGTGCCAAGAAATACGAAGGTATTTTGTATTTTTTTAAGATTCTGATTTGCCTTAAAATTCTTGGTGATACTTGATCAGCTTTATTAATGGAAAGAATTTCCACCTTGTCACCTGACTACTCCACAACGTTGACCACCCAATTATTTGCTTCGGTCACACATGTAATTCGATAACCGTAATTCGGCATTGCCAAGTAAATTCTTTATAATTGAGTAAGGCAGCCAAATACCTCGAAGCCCTCTTAGTTCTTGTATATAACCAATTTCCATTGCACACCCGAGTGTCGCTCGTTAATTACCAGTGTACGAAAAACAGAAGTACAAAAACTATAAAGTGCGTAAGAGAAATTTATAGGAGCGGATAGAGATAGAGCTGTTGAGTAGCTGTGTGGCAGAGTGATGATGTGTGTGACTAGCAAGCTGCTGTCTGTCAGTTCGAGCTTACTAATTATATTTAAAAGGTTAAAGGTCAGCTATTAATATGCTAATTTCGGGTTCTCCAGAATATAGCGAAGTCAGAAAGCCTTAGAAACCATCAACCGTTGGAGAATGACCTATATGGCAGTACTTCGCAGTAAGTTAACTTCTCTAAGTGAGACGAAAAGTTCGGCCAAAATTTCTCAAAATATACATAAAATAACAGTATCCTCCAACAACAGTAAATTCTACCGCTTGGACATGCAGCACGCGCGTTGTTGCTGTTGTCACTTAACGACCCTAATTTTTCAATTCTACCCCAGCATTTTCCCTTTTTCACTACACTTTCCACGCTCTGCGCTCATAAACACTGTCAGTCGTTGTTGTTTTCTCGGTTAATCTTATTTCTTACACTGTTTGTTTTTGTTTTTCTGTGTTTTTTTCATTTTCATTCTTTTACAGGTCCACCGAGTGTTGAATTGTGCAAATCACCATTGTGTCGCGGCCTGTGCGACGACCCAACGCAATCATTTACCCAAGCAATTTTGGTCGTCGGCAATTTAATCGTTACGCTCGCCTTCACCTTCGTCTTCGCACTCACCCACAACCTAACCTAACTATGCGCTGTGCCACCAAATGACCTGCTCACCTGTTTTCAGCTGTCGCGCTTTAATCGGAATACCATAACAATTTACCCAAATGCGCGCATAAAAATTAAATTGACAATGTGGTAAGTTTGGCGACTAAAAGCCTGTACGCCTCCACCAACTTTGCGGTAAACGACAGTCAAGAACCAGAACTCAACACACAACCCAACAGCGCTCGAGCTCCACTCCAACCCGGGCGCCTTAAATGGCTCAACTGGCTGGCGTCGAATGAAGGCACTGGTTGTTGTTTGTGTCGCCAGTGACTGCAGGACTCAATTGTGGAAATTGTGAAAATGGCAACTGCATGACAAGGAGTAAGTCCCGACAAGCGCCACTTTGCTATTCATGAGCTTACAACAACCATATAGACAGGCATCGGTGTAGCGCAGTTCAGTCGAAATCGGCTGTCAACACAACTGACGCGTCTGCAACCAAACCGAAGTCGTCCAAACCTAAAGAAACCGTAAAGAGAGAGGGTCGGTGAAAAAAATATATCGTTCGTTGCAAGTTGTCGCTGCAAAGGATTGTGTGAAATTCTAAAGTGGTTGGAGGAGTTGATTTGCTATGAACCGCTCTCTGCTGCTACCGGAAAAGTTAGTACAATTTGGTTAAGGTAAAATTGGGATGAGCCGCAGACAGCCGGTTGTATTGAGTGGGTGCAATTGCGGTGGTGCTATGGCTCGTACGTGGTGACTAACGTTGATAACGGTGCGCTGCCGTCTAACCGCCGTAAAATGTATCAACATTAGCAGCCGGAATTGAATTTATTGCCGGTACGTGACTTTTCAGTCAATATTGACGGACGTAAATAAATTTATTTTGGCAAACCGACAGGCAATTGCAAAGACTTGCATGCATGCTTGCATGATTTTGTACTTGGGTCTATCACGTATTCGTTTTAGTTCTTGGTTGTGTGTAGACTTTGTAGTACGTTCCGCACGATGAGTGCGCTGATAACGGTAATTCGTAAATTAAATATCTAGTTTGTGACTAGCTGAGTCCATTAAACCTGTATGATTTATAGTCCGATATAATTTACTTTGCTGGTGGTAATTATTCTAGGTTTCTTTGCCCTCAACCCATTATTCATTGGTGGGACCTCCTTGATTAGTACTGCTCTCATAAGTTTGCTGAGTTGATTGTTTTTAGTTGAACTTGTTTCATTAAATCACTTCATAAATCGTTAGATACTACCTTATCCATTCCTGTTTTATTATACTACTAACCCCCTTCTTAAAGTATCTTCAACTCTAAATTGTTCGACTAATCGTAGAACCCAAATTTGGTAACCGTAGAATTCTTCCTATACTCTCTTTAGTATTCATAGATCTTTTGATCATGCCTCTTCTTCTTTGCGGTATTTATACAACTGTAGAATTCTTCCTAAACTCTCTTTAGTATTCATAGATCTTTGGATCGTTCAGTTTCATGCTTCCTGTATGATTACTTATTTTTGAACGAGATGCTTTACTTGAGGGACGGTTGTAAAACTTACAACTAAGCCTTTTCAATCTTGAGTGTTCCATCAATCACAAAACCGACCTTTGATAGATTGCATTGCCCTTACTTTTCCTCAATGGTGACTGTGTTGTTTCATAAAATATCTGAGGTATTCATAAGATTGGACATTAAAAATTCAGAAAATCTTTCCGAAGTAATGAATCCGATAATTTTTGGGTTGTACTCGTTCAATATCACTTTTACGATTGTTTTAGTTGAGTCTTCTTTCCGAGTGCCTCACAACCTTATGTACCAACAATCAAGTCGCTTAAATCTAAATGGATCCTTTGACATTTGATCTAACTACTGCCTTGATTGTATGCTGTTTAGTCGAAGAGACCGAAACCAGTGATTATCACCTTCGTACTACGACTCCACTCATTTGGCTTCTTCCTTTACTTCGAGACACTTTCGCATCTTATTTGAAGGTCCACAAAGTTTCTTAAGCTTGATAAATTTTATTTCCACAGATATGCTCCAGATCGATATTTATAGCTTTGATATTAAAGACACCTCACTTTTTGTCATAGCTTTTCAATTTCATATCCTAGTCTGGAATCTACGCTTAATACTGTTTCTAAGATTATAAATTTTTACCGAACTGGTTGACGACCATCCAGTTGTATATGGTACATAATTTTTATATTTAAAAGTGTGAACTAAAGTAAAAGCTGTGTGACCTACTAAAATGTCTCTACTTAAAATTATGTTTATATTAAAGTAAAATTATTAAAGAAGAGTGTTGGTCATATAAAGAGAAACGAGAGCATAGATGATTTCGTTTATCACTTCTTGGCAGACAGAGACACGATTCAGAAACATTGGTGGATATGTTATATATCTCTCTTTTGTTAAGGGTTGAATTTTTACATCAGCATGGCTAAAGTATGGAGGAACCTACTCTCACAAAAATAGGACAGCCAAGAATAAAGTATTGAGATAGTGGGTACCTATAAAAAATATCAATCGGGCAATGTCTAACCAGAACTACGACTCCACTCATTTGGCTTCTTCCTTTGCTTCGAGATACTTTCGCATCTACTTTGAAGGTCCGTAGAGTTTCTAATTCAATGCTGTACAAATATCAGCGATTTAGTGTTGTTGTTACAATTTGCATAGAAACTATTTAACGCACATTTCGACTACCATTTGCAAATGCTTTAAGCTTTTCAGTGCGCTCTTTTTATCAAGAAAAGCAAAAAAGTTCTAAAAATAAAGAAGTACAGACGTGCTAAAGAGCAAAGAACGCTGCGTGAAAGTTTTATCAGCGAAAAATAAGAAAAAGAAAGCATATTATTAGAAGAGCAGAGCAGCAAAGTGCAAAAATATTTTCTTTTGTTTTTTCCTACGCTTTCAACATTGTTACAAATGTTTTTGTGTTTTTCTTGCTATTTTTTTGTTGCTTGTAAATTGTTAGAATATTTGCGCTTTCTCATATTTTGTCGTTGCACTCTGCTGTGCTTTTTTTCCATTCATTTCATTTTCATTTTGTTTTGTGCATTTGAGTGCAAACGTTTTTGCGCTTTTTAACTTTTCATATTGAAAAGAATGAGTGGAAAATAAAAGAAAGCAGCGACAAATTATGAAAAGGGGTGATAAGTGACGTGGAAAACTAAAGAGAATGCAATGGAAATAAAAGCAGACGCTGCGAAGACTTTTCTCGAGTGGTCTTTTGTTGCCTTTTTTTTACGGGAGAGTTTTCACTTCAAGCGAGTCTCTCGCCTGTCAATTCTCGTGACATTTTATGTTTTTATATTTTTTTTTTTCAATTTATATAGTTTTCCTTTTTATGTATTTTTTTTCATTAACATTCTGTTTGTATATGTAGGAGGTCAGTGGCCATCCAATTGCATTGATCCTCCACAAGGCGCGTCACTGTTGGCGCCACATCATAACCTATGCTTGAATGGGCAATCAAGCATTTAGAGCAAAAATTTGCTCGGTTCAAGTGTCTTTTGCTTTGCAATCAAATTTCCATAAATATTTTGCATGACACAATGATACTTCAGACAGCTTCAATTGAATGGACTAGAGTGACATATAATAGGAGGCCAACAGTAGCTACACAATACATGTGACAACCATACTAAGTGTGGGTATGTATTTATAAATTACTATTGAGTACGCTCACTGAAGTATTGGAGAAAAAATTTAATGATTTATGGTATTCCTCTCTATGGTCACATTTTTACGATAACTACAGTCCAGTTGATCTAAATTTAATAAATAGATATAAATAATATAAATTTCTCGTCACATTTTTTAGCATAAAAGAAGCCAAGAGTGATGTAGAAGACTGTGAACGAATCTAATTTTCTTCATCTCATGCACTTTAATTATTAACCGACACATTTTCATTCGTCGTTTCTCGAGCTTACCTCCTACATACTATTACTACTTATATGTAGTACGAGGGCTGCTATATATATTTCTGGCCTAATAATGAAAATAGGAATATTTATCAACGAAAATGGTTTTATTGTTTTTCAAAATATTCTCCAAGATTTATACACTTTTGCATGCGCTCAAACCAATTTTCGAAGCACTTTTTGAGCGATTGTCAAATTGTGCGGGATCCAACGAGAACAAACCTTTTTTACGGCCAGTTGTTCATGCAATATCAAATGTATGCTGGTGGGAGAAATGCAGGCATGCCTCTATCTGAAGGTATGTTACATGACGGTCTTGCATTATCAGTTCACGTACGGCATCGATGTTTTCTGGCACACCGGCTGTTTTTGGACGACCTTCACGGAATTCGTCTTTGAGCGAGCGTCGGCCATGATTGAATTGGTTGTACCAGTTTTTCACAGTACTATAGGACGGTGCTTCATAGCCATACAAACATTTTAGTTCATCGATGCACTCTTGTCGCGATAATCCACGTCGAAAGTTGGCCGAGATGATTTTTTTAATTCCCTGTAAATAAAACAATTCACGATAAAATGACAAAACGTTCTGAGTTATGTTATGCTAAAAAATGTCAAACATTCCAATGGAAATGTCAGATTGCACCTGACACTTAGTGTTGCCTAGGCCCGAAATATATATAGCAGCCCTCGTATTCGTCTTGAGTGCATCAACCCAGTTTCCATAGAAAGAAACAATGAATTGATCTATATAAAATACTTTGGACTTAAGGTAACCCGTATACAAACATAAATCTGATTCAATTCTACAACAGTTTCAAAATCTTTATGAATTTTCATATACCCTACTATCTACTGTTACAAATTCATATAACATCACTCTAGTAGTCCAGTTTTTTTATCTTTATACCAACAAAGTGCTATTTCAGAAGCTTGTTCACTAAGACCTAATGACAGTTAAAGTAGCATCATCTTTAATACTTTCTGTCCATTGACATAGTATGGTTATCAACACACAAATAGAGAAATCACACGAAGTGGAAGAAGCAGCCAAAGTATGACACAAAAATCTGCAAAGCTCTTGAACTTAAAAGTAGTGACAGTGTTAATGCTGGTATTCCCAGCCATCGCTATGATTGCCCTAACGGTATTAAGAGCTATGAGAGTGACAGCACTGAAGTGATGATGGAAAACCGGAAGCCGCAGATGTATAGCGGAAAAGCGAAGTATGAAGCATATTACTTACTTCTAAATATTTTTGTGTGCAATATTTATATTTTAAAGTGTGAAATAAAGTAAAAACTCAGTGACCTACTCAAATTTCTCTACTTAGAGTTATGTTTATATTAAAGTAAAATTATTAAAGAAGAGTTCTGGTCATATGAAGAGAAACGAGAGCATAGATGATTTCGTTCACTTTTTGGCAGATAGAGACACGATTTAGAGACATCGTTGGATATGTTATATATCTCTCTCTCTTGTTAAGGATTGAATTTTTACATCAGCATGGCTAATGTATTCAGGAACCTATTCTCATAAAAATAAGACAACCAAGAATAAAGTATTGATCTATAATATTGTGACGCGCTCCTCAAAAATATCAATCGGACAATGTCTAACCAGAACTAAGTTTAAATAAATCGTACGAAGTTATCATAGATTATTTCAACTTAGACTCCCACTGAAAGTGATTTCGAAATTTTAGAAGACGTTGGCGAGAGATGGAAACATCAGGTGGTGGAACTATCGATTCCAAAGAGCTCAGATCAGAAATTCATCGGTTCTTTATATGTAAACCATTGGACTGTTAAATCAAAATCCAATCCAAAATCTTATTATAGAGTTAATCTCTAAAAAACACTTTATCCAACCGAGCTTCTAATAATCTAACCACCACTGTGAATATTAAAAACTACACTCCATCCAGGAAAAGAGTAAACATTGATGCGTTAAGATGTGCAGATCGCCAAGTGAAAAGCTCTTAAATTAACGAGATTATTATGCCAGTGCAAAGTGTGTAATGGCGGTTAGCTAAAGGTAAAATGCCCATCAACTTCGCTTGGTATGATTATTTTAGTGTATATTTTCTAATGCTTTGCTTTTTAACTGGTGGTTAGGTTGTGGCCAAAGCATAGCTGTGGCTTAGGCAATCTCATTTGTGGGGTACGTGCATATTTTAGACATTTTGTGGTTAAAGAATTTTTAGTGCGCGCCTGTTATTGAAGTTAGGACCTCTTTCGAATTATTATAAGTTATTTTTTATGATGCAAGGTGGTCGTAATATACTACTAATTTTGATGTTATCAAATCACTTATGTTACTTTTTGTAAATGTGGTAGTAATTTGGTTCATCTTCAGAATTGTGACGCTCAAATATACTGTTAGACTTGTTAAGACGGAGAATATCGGAAATCTTAATTATAATGCTGAGAGTGTATAGATATCATCTATTAAAAAACGTCTTCAGTTAGAAGTTCCTCAAGTCAAAAACTGCCAGAATTTTTGAGATTAAGTAGGTTGAAGATTAGTAGTCCAATACCGAATATTATGAAATAATCAAAACCTATTGTAGCTTATCTATAGAGATAACTGAGAAGAATTGACTATAAACAACTAAGGAAGAACTAAGGTCGGGTGTCACCGAACACTTTATACTCTCGCAATTTATTTATTTAATTTTATTAATATAACTCAAAATTTGACCCACATATTCGGCATATATATGGTATAAAGTCCATTGAAAGTTGGAAACCCTAATTTTAAGTATATGGGATCTAGGTGAAGTTATAACCCGATTTTACCCATTTTTGGCACGGAGACATATTATTAGAAGAAAAATATTCCCTCTGAATTTATTTAAAATAACTGCGAAACTTACCTGTATATTCGGTAAAAAAAAATTAGAACCATCGAGGTCCTCATGCTCGATATATAGGGCCTTGAGAACTTATGGTCCTATTTTTCGAATAGTGATGCCACGCTATAAATTCAGAATTTATGGAAAGTTCTGTTGCGATATGTTTATTAGTGCTTACTTTATATATTGTAAAGTAAACGATTCAGATGGACTTTAAAGTTCTGGTATATAGGAAGTAGGCGTGGTTGTAAACCGATTTGACCTATTTTCACAACATATCATTGAGATGCGAGGAAAATAAAGAAATTGCTCGAGTAGTTTCGGAGATATGGTTTTTGACCCATAAGTTTTGTATACCAATTTAACTGCAGCTCTTCCGTACCTTCTTTATAATGCAATTTAAGGTTTCCCTTACTGAGTTAAAAAATTGTTAGTAGTTTTCAACATAACTTTAGTATGGGAGGTAGGCGTGGTTATAATATATATATATATATATTCCTCCATTTTTGGACTGTATAAGGTAGTACCAAACTGAAACGACTCTAGAAAGTGTGGTTAATATAGCTTTGGAAGTTAACGATATATATACAAAAAACTTTGTAGGGGGCGGGGCCACGCCCTCTTCTCCAAAAAAGGCTTTGTTGCTAGTAATTTTGTTGCTAGCAATTTCGTTGCGAGAGTAAAAATATGTAAGGATCACAGTTGTAGAAGTGACTTCACTATTGAGAAATTTTAATCCAATGAAGCGGGCTACACGTCTAGAAATATAGCCTGCCTGTATTCGGTTAGTAGAAGGTATTTGCAGTTTCCGTTTCTTATCAACTTTATACGATAATATGATATGATTCTTTCTCCTCTTGCCACCGAAGAGTCTACCGTCCCTCTCTGATAATAAAAACAAATGTTCTTAACTAGGGTTTTCATGTTTATGTTGATTTTGATGAAAAATTCGTCTATCCGTATTAATAATAGCCGTTTTAAATATGTCTAAACATTGTGTTATTTTGTTGCTAGGGTTGTCCTTAGTTCAGTTCTACAGCTCTTTTTATTACGCGATCTCTTTGCAATCCTAAATTAATGACCTCGTATTAGAAACCTATCTTCTGGAGTATTATTGAGAAGGTTTTCTAATTCTAGTTACAGTTTTCCCCGAAGAAACATGTATTCTGATGTTCTGTATATCTTAGTCATTATCCAGAGCTGTTAAGTGAATATTTATAACATAATTTACACAGCCACCGGATTTGTTATCTGAATCTGAAAACCCCCCGAGTAACGAGGTTCAAGCTTCCGATGAAATTTAGAAAAAAACGTACGCCATAGTGGATTCGTAATTTTGAATTTTAAAAAACTGACACCGGACTCGTAAGCCGTTACTCCGACAACCCCGAGTTTCAAGCGAATCCGATTTTTTCGAATTTTTATAAAAGCTGTCCGGCCGATTTTTTTTGTTTCGGGGTTATGTCAAAACTCTGATCTTATAGGGTTAAATGGACCTTCCGAAAAAGTTTCTGTGGATGGAACTAGTAGTTTTGAACTGTCATGGTAAAAGGGCTTGAGTTCAGGAAGTTCATAGCCTTCAGGTGTTATATGAAATGCTTCTTGGAGCCACTGGTATTGGAGAAATCATTCTTTGTCCCAACGAAACGAATATTAGAATTTCTGACAACTTTATGCAGCAAGCTCCTGCAGTTATTTGTACAAAATATAACAGCATATAATTAAAATATCATGTCTGCATAACTAACTCTACATTAATGAGGTGTTTAGACACTTTCACAGTCGAAATTTATGTGCTTTGTGGGAAATCAGATGCTACAGTGCCACAAAGTTGGCTTTTGCATTAAGTTAATTTCCTGTATAAACTGTCGCTTGTGCTCCGGCAGCATGTGTTTCGCATTTATTGAATTTCTGTGGCATTGTTTGGTGACTTTCTAATTGCCACAGCAAATTCATTGTTTATTCATGCTAATGTGACAATAAAAGAGTGCAAAATTTCACTCGCTATCGCAAACACACGACTGTGTGTGCGTTTTAATTGACTTATTTATGGCGTTGATTTGCTTGTGGTTCATGAATATTAAATTCTGTGCTTGCTGCCAACATAACGGCTTTTCATACCGTGTACCACTCACTGCGAGTGTATATTATTCATGTTACGTGTATGTTTAGCTTACAAAATTCATATGTATGTGTGTATATCCCACATTAGTCCATGAGTTAGTGAATTTCCTGTGCTACAGCTGCTGCCAACGCCGCTTCAATATTGTTGCTGAAGCATGTAATATAATTAATGTTGACATTTATGCATTCGTCACACATATTCCACTGTGCCTCCTGCTTGCACTGAGCACAGCTGTCGTCCGTTGACGTTGCAAACTTTACTCTGCAACAATGTTGTTTCGATATAATTGTGTTTGCCAGCGAATTTAGTTAGTGCTCTTAGATGGCAGCGTGGCCTAGACTAAGGTTGCGTGCATAGTGGCACAGAGTTCAAAGTGGTGCTAGACTAACATATTTCCAAATACTTAGGGTCTCAAATATGTATTGTGATTTTTTAATTGTATGTAGCAACTCTTCATGTTTCTCTTCGGTGTATACACAGCTGTGGACCCTTCTAGGTATAAATAATAATATAATTTGACTTCTTTATAAACTTATTATCAAACTTTTAACTACGTAGAAAATAGTATTTGTAATTTGGTTGGCCTTCATTATTATTTTCTACAAATTTCTTCTAAAGACAGCCCAAGCTTCAAAGCGGCTTAAGAATCGCATAGGCAGAATTTCTAGCAAATCTTCTGAGATATCTAAAGATAGTCTCAGCACTTTGATTTTCGATGGTTATTGTCAGTGGAATTTCTTTCAGATGCAATCAGTCCATTTTTAAAACTATTTTTAAATTAGATTTCAGTTCACTTAAATTTGAAAAAAAATTGGAAACGTTTTGGCAAAATGAATTGAATGAATGAATGAAATTCAATCCAAAATGATTTTCAACTTGATTTAATAACTTTTTAAACATATTAAGGCTGGAGTTACGGAAATTATATTAAAATTCTTACTTAATATTACGATTCTTTTGAATTTATTTTAGATTTCAAATTTTTCAAAATATTTGTAAAGTGTCAAGAAATATTTTTAATGTGGTCATTTAGCAAATAGTCTATACTAAAAATTAATTGACGCAATTAAGAGACTGACTGAAGCAACTATTATAATCCTTTTGCACAGCTAAATTTATTTAATACATTAAGATTATAATTGAGACACCAGTTTTTGCCCTTCGCACATCCGGCTATTTAATAAACGATCATTTTTGTTTTTTTGCTGTCTATAAGAAGTTGGTAAGTTGCTAAGTTTCATCAGCTAATTGCTGTTTCATCAATAACCACTACTATTGATCCCAGCAGCAACATCTATCATCGAGTTGCATTACTACTATTTTATCAATAAACACAGCCAAATTTACAGCATGGAGAACAACTCGCAGAGTTGTATTGCATTTTCAACTCGATTTGTATTGGATTAAAAATGAATGTAGAAAAATTGGATTTTTATTTTGTATGATAAATTGAACTCAATCAACGGTAAATCGAGCAAAGGCAGGTTAATTGATCAATTAACTTCTGTGCGAAAAGGTTATTAGGTTATATAACCTTATTATTATTTATGGTAGTCATTTCTAAAGATATTTGCTTTATGAATCTAAAGCTTTAATCTTTAGAAAGCCATGAATAAAGAGGTTTGAGTTTGCTTTCATTGTATTTTTCAAATTTTTTTGTTATTTGAATTTGGAATCAATGTACTATAATTCAAACGAGGAGAAAAGGACTGCTTTAATAGGTGTTGGAAAGATAGAATAGAATGAAGGAAAAATTAATCTTTTTCAACTACAGTGGAACTTCTCTAACTCGAATCACCATAATCCACAAAACAACTTCGAGTTAGAGAGACTTCGAGTTATAGAATTTTCATTAAAGCATACAATTTTTCAAAAAGCTGTAAAATATAGATTTATACACTGCTTTTTTTTTAATTTTTGTTTGTTGCATTTTGCTATTGTTTGGATATTGACGTCTATATCCCATGCCTTTGTTAGATGATTTATGCAATCCATAACTGTAATATTACATTTTGTATACGCCTTCGCACGATATAGAGGGACTCTTTTAAAATCCTGCCTCGATAGTAAAATTTTGTATTATGCCCTGACCAAAAGTTCGATTTATGGAATGTATTTTGTACGAAAGTTACTTTCTATCGCCACTTCAAGAGTTCGAGTTTTGGAGATCTTCGACTTATCGAAATTCGACTTATGGAAGTTCCACTGTATATACTAAACTAAAATGAGGTTGCAACACAGAAAATCTATCAATGATTGCTAAATACCAATTTCTTACGTTGGAGCACTTAATAGTCTTTATATTAATACCAGCTTTACTATGCGTTCTTCAAAATGAGCCTCATAAATGCCTAGATGCGTCGTCTGACATCCACTATATCTGCTATGCGCTTATCTTAATAGAACAGAGCAAGCATAAAAAGAATATTTGTTACCCACACTTAGTAGAAATAGTATTATTAAAGGTCTTATTTACTCCACCTACTACGTGCTGCGCTTGAAATATAAATAATATTTAAATATGTATGTATGTGATTGGCGTTGCAACCGTTTAGCCGGTTATAGCCGAATCGACGATAGTGCGCCACCTGTCTCTCTCCTTCGCAGTTCGGCGCCAGTTGGAGATCCCAAGTGTAACCAGGTCGCTCTCCACCTGGTCCCTCCAACGGAGTGGAGGCCTTCCCCTTCCTCGGCTTCCTCCGGCGGGTACTGCATCGAACACTTTCAGGGCTGGAGTGTTTTCGTCCATTCGGACAACATGACCTAGCCAGCGTAGCCGCTGTCTTTTTATTCGCTGAACTATGTCAATGTCGTCGTATAACTCGTACAGCTCATCGTTCCATCGTCTGCGGTATTCGCCGTTGCCAATGTTCTGAGGACCATAAATCTTGCGCAAAATTTTCCTCTCGAAAACTCCTAGTGTCGTCTCATCTGATGTTGACATCGTCCAAGCTTCTGCACCGTAAAGCAGGACGGGAATGATAAGCGACTTGTAGAGCTTGATTTTGGTTCGTCGGGAGAGGACTTTACTGTTCAATTGCCTACTCAGTCCAAAGTAGCACCTGTTGGCAAGAGTTATTCTGCGCTGGATTTCGAGGCTGACATTGTTCGTGTTGTTGATGCTGGTTCCCAGGTATACGAAATTATCTACGACCTCGAAGTTATGACTGTCAACAGTGACGTGGGAGCCAAGACGCGAATGCGCCGACTGTTTGTTTGATGACAGGAGATATTTCGTCTTGTCCTCATTCACCTCCAGACCCATTCGCTTCGCCTCCTTATCCATGCGGGAAAAAGCAGAACAAACGGCGCGGTTGTTGCTTCCGATGATATCAATATCATCGGCGTACGCCAGGAGCTGTACACTCTTGTAGAAGATTGTACCTTCTCGGTTTAGCTCTGCAGCTCTTATAATTTTTTCCAGCATCAGGTTAAAGAAGTCGCACGATAGTGAGTCACCTTGTCTGAAACCTCGTTTGGTATCGAACGGCTCGGAGAGGTCCTTCCCAATCATGACGGAGTTTTTGGTGTTGCTCAACGTCAATTTACACAGCCGTATTAGTTTTGCGGGGATACCAAATTCAGACATCGCGGCGTAAAGGCAACTCCTTTTCGTGCTGTCGAAAGCAGCTTTAAAATCGACAAAAAGGTGGTGTGTGTCGATCCTCTTTTCTTTTTATTTAAATATAGAATTATTACATTTAGAACACTAAATATATGAGGAAATTTTTATACTCTCCCAACAAAAGTTACTAAAGAGAGTATTATAGTTTTGTTCACATAACGGTTGTTTGTAACACCCAAAACTAAACGAGTTAGATATAGGGTTATATATACCAAAGTGATCAGTGTGCAGAGTGGAGTTCAAGCCGAATGTCTGTCTGTCCGTCCGTCCGTCCGTCTGTGCAAGCTGTAACTTGAGTAAAAATTAAGATAACTTAATGAAACTTGGCACACTTATTTCTTGGCACCATAGGAAGGTTGCTTTCGAAAATGAGCAAAATCGGCCCACCTCCCATACAAAGGTTATGTTGAAAACTACTAAAAGTGGGTTAACTCAACAACGAAAAACGCCAGAAACACTAAATTTCACATAAGAAATGGCAGATGGAAGCTGCACTCAGATTTTTTTAGAAAATGGAAAATGGTCGTGGCGTCGCCCACTTATGCGTCAAAAACCATATCTCAGGAACTACTCAACCGATTTCAATGAAACTTGGTTTGTAATAGTTTCCTTACATCCCAATGATGTGTTGTGAAAATAGGCCAAATCGCTTCACAACCACGCCTACTTCCTATATACCAGAACTTTGAAGCCGATCTGAATCGTTTACTTTACAATATATAAAGTAAGCACTAGTGAAGATATCAGTGCAAAACTTTGCACAAATACTGTATTTATAGTGTGGCAGCCCCATTCTAAAAATCACCGAAATCGGACCATAGGTTGTCAAGGCCCCATATATCGAACATGAGGACCTCGGTACTTCTAACCTAATATTAGGGTTTCCAACTTTCAATGGACTTTATACAATATATATGACGAATATGTGGGTCAAATTGTGTATTATATATTATAAATAAAGTTAAATAAATAAATTGCGAGAGTATAAAATGTTCGGTTACACCCGAACTTAGCCCTTCCTTACTTGTTGTATCTCATTTCAATTTAGCAAAAATATAAACAGGTGTTTAATTGAATAATTTCACCATAAACAATCTCTATATTTTACCGATAAAAATGTACAGCATGTTAAGAAAGTATTTTAGAGTTGATGTTAGGTTTTATTTAACCCGATGATGTATATACAATTCATAAATTAATAGCGGGCCCAATAAATCTCGGTCACATATTTGAATTTCAGAAGAAAGTATATAATTTTTTTTATTTTTTTACGTTTAAAATCTCAAAAAGTAAAGTTTTAGCATAAAATATACAAATATGTATATACTGGGTGTTCATAGACTCCCTCTCTCATAAATATGTATTCAAAATCGCCTATTTTGTCTACTTTCCGCTGAAGTACAGCATAGATGCAGTTAAATTACAGTCAAGACTCCCCCACTCTGCTTAATTATACGTAATACTCGCATTCACATACGTAACAGCAAAGTACTAAAGGTCGAGTCACCATAATGATGTATGCGTTTCGCTCAGTGTCTCATATGCATGATGAGTACATTAAATTTATTACCCAGTTTCCGTTATGTAAGCAAACTGCAAAGTGAATTCATCATAAGTACACATAAAACAAGCTACGATGTGGTGGCACTGTCTAAGGTTGTGGCTGGAGACTGTCAAACAAGCGCGAGACATACAAAAGGTAAAGTGCGCGATAAGTCACGAAATTATCAATTGAGCGCAGTGGAGTGAATGTGCGTGGGAGTGAGCAAGTAATTTTGAGCAATAAACGAATGGTAATAAAATTTTACAACTCAAGCAATGATGGCAAATTTCATAAGCAATTACTCATACTTGCTATTTGCTTTGAATTAAAATTTCGATATATTTGTGTATGAGCAGTATTTCAGAAAATATTATATAAACGGAAATTAGTTTCAATATTTGTTGTTGTAGTAACTAATTAGCTGAAAGCTAATTGCTTGGAAATGCTAATTACGAAGCATACAATAGTCATAGTTTCAGATTTTGTAGTTATACAGTGCGTATACGTAACATATTTTATTAGAATTTACAATTTCTTGTACTACATGGCGTATACGTAACATTATTTATGGTGATAAAAGCGAACATTTTGTGAGTGTTTATGTGTGTAAATAACGAATTAATTATTTTTGATTGGTTTATCAAAGTAAGTTACAATTAAATGAAATAATTAGAAAGCGACTGCTAGACCTGAAGGATTGTACTCTGGAATCTAGTGGTGAGTGGAGGAAGCTCTGTCATTTTGAGGAATTTTTTAGTGAGATTTAAAATATGGTAATGATTGTCGTGATATTTTTGAGAAATCAAGAGTTCTCATTTAGACTAGAGTGGAAAACTAGAAGAACTACAACTCTAAGAAAACCCTAAAATTATGACTTAGCCTCCCTAGCAACTACCACCTACCGTTCTCTGACCCACATACCATTATTAACCACACACTAAGTCAAAATGTCAATTGGGTGGACATATACAATAACAACTACATGCTTGAATGCATGTAATAACTACTCTGACAACACAATTACAACCGTCACCACAGCTGAGGGGAGTTGCGGTGCTGCACATTACTTATTGTTACGAGCCTTTGCGGTTATACGAAAATTATGCAGTCGCAATTACAACAAAAAGCGAGGTATAACTATAAGAAAATGTGGTAAGGAAAGTGAAAGCGTATGTAAGGGCTTAATAAACACAAAATGCGGTGGCACAAGCGGAAATATATGTGTTTGCAAATATGCGGAGAAGTAACATAAGTGAGTGAATATAAATGTATAGGCATGTCTGTGTATTTTAGTATGTTTGTAGGCGCTGTCTTCACTACTGTTCAGCAGCGGCAATCATATAAATACAGCTATAACTGTAGTGTTGTTTTGCCACTAAGCCACGTTCACTCTTTAGCTCTGCTAACATTACCAGCTGCTTGCCTACTAACGCCCATGCACGACTCCAGCTTTTGACTTTCCCCACTCTACTTTAATATACTCCTCTGGCGAGCAGCCACTTGAAGCAGTTCATAAGCATGTGCGCATAAGTAGTGCAGCTAAGTGCGAAAATTTAAGAACGAGCAATCATGTAGTACTCATGTACCATATATATGTAAGTAACCCAGCGGTTATGGGTAGACAGCTATAACTAGTTCATAACTAGTTACATTGGAGTGATTATATTTTTAAGCAAAGAAGCCTTCAAATGTTAAAATTAACTTAGTTTTGAAGCAAAAAATTGTCCCTAACATATATTTTTGGAGTGGTCCACAACTAGTCCATAAGTGACGAAGTAATATGATCAAAGTTAATTTCAATTTTTTATACTTAATGCGTTAAAATAATTTTTTAGAAACTTTTTCACTCTAATGAAATCATTATTAATGCTGTGGCGAGTCTTCAAAATATATTTTCAAAAGTAGCTCGTTGTATTCAGTTCACTTGTGAGATTTCGTCCCTACGTATAGCTTTACACTATTTTTTACGAAGACTAACAGCATATGAGATGACTACTACTGAATATTTTTTGGCTCTAGATGAATCCAGCTGTTTGATAACATCGATCCATGGTCTAACGTGGTTCCAATGCTAAACCAAGCAACTAGCAAGTGTGAAAATCGTAAAGGAAGTATCAAGGTTCCATTAATTGGAAAATCGCTTTTTATAGTTCTACTTCTACTTAAGACGGGTCTCATATTTCCGAGTACTAATCAGGTCTAAAAATGTATGTTTCCTTAAACCAAAATCTTGAGATTTTATTTAAAACTTTCTCATGTGGCCTAAATCTACCTAATCCGGAACTTTTTCAAGGAATTTGTAGAACTAAAAAAAATTATGACAACAAGTAAGGAAGGGCTAAGTTCGGGTGTAACCAAACATTTTATACTCTCGCAATTTATTTATTTAATTTTATTAATATAACACACAATTTGACTCACATATTCGGTACAAAATCCATTGAAAGTTTCAAAACCCTAATATTAGGTATATGGGAGCTAGGGGAAGTTATGACCCGATTTAACTAATTTTTCTTCTAAATAACTGAGAGATATTTTCGGTAAAAAATGTATTCGAAGCTCTGAGGTCCTCTTATTCGATATATGGGGACTTGAATACTTATGGTCCGATTTTGGCAATTTTTAGAAGGGCGATGCCATATTATAAATGTAGTATTTGTACAAAGTTCTGTTCCGATATATTCACTAGTCCTTACTTTATATATTGTAACGTAAACGATTCAGATGGACTTCAAAGTTCTGGTATATGGGAAGTAGGCGTGGTTGTGAACCGATTTGGACTATTTTGATAACATAACATCTTCGAACTTAACCTTCTTATGGTGCCAAGAAATACGAAACAAAACAGCTTCATATCTTATATATATCTCAATTTTTACTCAAGTTGGAGCTTGCACAGACGGACGGACAGATAGACATCCGGATTTAAACTTTACTCGTCGCCCTGATCACTTTGGTATATATAACCTTATATCTAACTCGTTTAGTTTTAGGACTTACAAACAACCGTTATGTGAACAAAACAATTATACTCTCTTTAGCAACTTTGTTGTGAGAGTATAAAAAGTAGTTAGAGGTAAAGAGGGTCATTATAATAACATGATAAATCTGGGTAAAGATGTTCGTCATGATATTTTCATGATGACAATTGATGTATAATTCGATAAACCACATAATAGTAAGACTCTTTTGTACAAAAAGAGATTCAGGGAAATCTCCAGTGGCTGATCCACCGGGGGGGTTTTTGGTGTTAAAACACCCCCTAAACTCAGAGAAAAATATATGTTTGTTGATATGGGTTTGGAAGGAGGTTATTGATGAAAAAAATCACATGAAATTATAAGCAATTATAATAAGTTACAAGATTTTTGTTGTTATTCATATAATTCGAACTTTCTCTACATTTGTACAAGGAGTATCGCTGAAGCTCAGTTATTAATTGAGGATTACACGGGATCTCACATTCCATGTTATATTTTCCTTGTTTTTGGAAAGAATTCTTCTAGTATTTCATCAACCGACAGATCAATATCCCTATGAATATTCATTGATAGACCATTAAGCCTATCTTGACCTGTCGTATTTCGTAAATAAGTTTTAATTCTCTTTAAACTTGAAAAACTTCTTTGAAACAGGCAATAACGCCAATATGCGTAAAATCTTAAAAACATTCCCAAAATACGTTTTGTTTACTGCTTCTAAAGCTTCGAGAGCATTCCGAAAATGCTTGCCTGAAGTTCGCTGTTTCCACATTTTCACCACCGCAAGAACAGTTGATCACCCTTTCATAAAAAGAAAATATTTCTCGAGCATTTTTAGCGTAAAATTCGTACTTTGGGAAAAATACACAAAAAAAACGTTTCCTATAATAACTGAATTTTCGCGAGGGAACTGCTATATTAAAAATACGTTGAGTAATAATAAAGGCATAAATATTAAATTCTTATATTTACTTATACGATTCGTATCCTGATGATTCACGAATAGTTTCCAAAACTATTGGAAGAAACTTCTTTGCCTTAACAACAGCAAATATCACTCCAATGCTTTTCTGTTTGAGTCTTGGCCTTTAAAACGACTTTACTTTATAGAAAAAGCAACTTCGAGGAAATTTCGCCACTTAGTTTGAGACTTTCGGAAATAATTCATTGAGAAAAATGCTTTCGAAAGAATCATGTAGTCGTTCAGAGTTGTATTAATACTCGTAAAATACTCCAGATAAAAATAAGATCAACGCGTATACCACTTGTAAGAGTCAAGCGTCGAACAAAGACACTTCGAAGTGGTAAACTCCAGTTAAGTATTTGAAATGATATTTGCTTGAAGCAACTAGACTTACTTCTAACCTAACTTTGCATTTACTTTTATGTCGTTCTCAACAGTTTACAGTTAGTCTCTAAGACAATAGAATCTTGTGGTACATAACTAGCTTATTTCTTAATGTGAGTAGACTACAAGTTCTTCCCCACACACACACCCATACTTTTGCCCGCCTAAGTGTATAACTAAAATTTAGTGCTTTGTACTTACACAAGTGGAAATTGTTTACGCCTTTGCTTTGTCTTGTTTTTACTGCTACACACACGCACACAGAGGCACACACTCATACAGATGTACGTTTTGCGCTGCCGTTGTAAACAAGACTTCGGTGCTACGATTTAATGCTTAATTATTGTTGTAGTGTCATCTTCATTGTGCCGAGTAGGATAGTTTAGCACACTAGTACACGATTGTTCAGTTGCTGCTGCTTCTTTCTTCATATATGCATATGTGTGTCGGCGTGTGTGTGCCCTGCTCGTAGGAAATTGTCGCACTTGACTAACGCTCGTCGACCACATAAATAACCACAATAGAGTGACTATTCCAAGAATTATTACTAAGTGCTTATAAGGATCTGCTATGGGCGAAACAATGAGAGCAGCCACAGCTAATATGCAACGCATGAAATTGTGATACGCGCATACATAGATAGATATATATATACTAGTAGATAGTGATATGTGTATGAAAGTGTTGCATTTGTTAGTGTGGTATACTATAAAGCCTTCAACTTTGTAGTTTGTGCTGTGACTTTTGCCTTACAAACGAAGCAATTTGCACAGAGCTGACAGCGAAGTGCATGAGATTTTCATATTTGACATAGAGGGACACAAGATTGTTTTATTTATCAACAATTTTAAATATGAAATGAAAAATTAGTGTAGGATAGTGGAAGACAACTTTGCTTAAGGCGAAACTTATTTGAAGCCACTGCTGGTTCACATATATGTGATCTCCAAACGACACATAAGTCATTTCCCTCATTCAGGCATTACATAGCTCTATATTGCTTAGATTTGGTCCACCTTTAACTTCTTGCATTATTATTAGATACTATCAAATCAGCCCATTCGGCTCAAGCGCTCAAACTGACATTCGTGAATGTTTTCGCTACTGAGCTAAATTCAGCTCAATTGTGGTAAATTCGTTTGCTTGCTGAGTTTATTCACGCTCGTGTTGAAACAGCTCTACTCAGGCGTTCGCTCATTCGGCTCAACAATGATCGTGTTGAATGAAAACAAAAACACAAAAGAGCAAACTCAATGGGTATGAGCAAAGTCAATGGGTATGAGCAAACTCAACAATTGAAAGTTGATCGCTAACAAAGCATACAAAAACAATATACATACCAGAGAACTGCAAAACTCACTTCTTCCTTGAATCAATCACTGAGCGAAAGTGAGCTAAAAATTTCGTGAAGTGAGCGAACGTGAGCAAAGCATTTTGGACCGAAGGCTCACATTGTACGCACATTGGTGCGGCAACATGAGCTGATTTCTACTCAACGCTGTGTTTCGCTCAGTGATTGGAATTGAATAGAAACTTTTGCGTATGAGCTGATTGAAGGAAAAAGTGAGTTTTGCAGTTCTCTGTTCAGAAATACTATTATATGGCACACCATGTCGTATGAGCAACATGTTACAAGTAATGACTAAAAAGATATGATTTTGTCGGTTTTTCGTGGTCGTATAGTATTGTATCAGTCTACGTGGAACTGTAAGACACTCATCTTAGTGAAGAATCAGAAGAAATGTGGTTTCCACGACTTGTAGAGCTAGATTGTTGTGTCACCAGCTTATCTTAAGTTCAACTCATATTCGGTATGGGAAGTTTACAAGTTATATCGCAAAACTAGGGCACTTTGGAGATGTAAATAGAAAGAGGGAGAGGATGCAAATATAATTATTGAGAAAGAGAGAGATATATGTAGATTAAAAACAAAGAAGAAGAGCGAGATGGAGATCGAAAGACACAGAAAGAGAGATAAATATGAAAATAATAAGAGAAAGAGAGAGAGAGATGGACGGGAGAAAGAGAAAGAAAGATGGAAATGGAAATAGAAAGAAGAAAAATTAATATCAAAGTAAAGAGAGAGAAGAGAAAGAGGGAGATATAAAAAGTGAGAGAGACAGAGATATTAAGCTCACAAGAAAAAATTAAAATAAAGAGAGAATGAGAAAGAGAGAGATAGAGATAGAGAAGAGAGTGTTGGAAGAGAGGAAGAGGAAGAAACATGAATATGCAAATAGAAAGAGAGTAAAGGTGAATATGAAAGTTAAAAGAGAGAGAAGAGGAAGAGGGAGATATAAATGTCAGAGAGATGGATATTAAGCTCACAAGAAAAAAAGAAAATAAAGAGAGAAAGATAAAGAGATAAAGAGAGAGAGAGAAGAGAGTGATGGAAGAGAGGAAGAAACATGAATATGGAAATAGAAAGGGAGGAGGGGTGAATATGAAAGTTAAGAGAGAGAGCGAGAGAGAGAAAATAGAGAGGGGATATAATAAGTGGGAGACTGATATTAAGCGCAAAAAATTTTTATAAAACGCATGTGCTGTCCAATTACTATTTCTTAACCTATATTATACACCAATGATCCCCTTACTTAAAAGAAAGTTTTATTTTTATATGTATTTCCAAATATTTCGATGCGATTTGATATTTTAGTAGTGCTGGCAGAAAAATTTATTTAAAGAAAGGGACTTTCATTAGACTCCCCACCCTACTTCTTCAGTAAACTAGAGCTGCTTGTCGGGAGATTTATCCTCAATCGATTTTAGATTTTACTTAGGGGAAAATTTGTATTAAAGAAAATTTGACGGCTTTTTTTAAAGTAGCTATCATTCTTGGATTAAGAGAAAGGCTTATATTTCTAAGTGGTGGTAGCAATTACACAATTTATAATCATTATCAGTAGGCCTTATAACGATTCAGTAAGAGTAGGAGTAAGGGTGTACTGAAGAATACCAAGAATCCATTGAGAACATTCATTCATTAAGTTTATTACTGAGAAATTATTCTCATTTGAAGTCAATGACATGTAGTCCATGTACACCCTTTCACCGGAACGTGTACTAGAATTTATGGAAATGTTAGTTATAATTACTACAAAGCAATTTATTTGTAATTTAAATAATGTTTACACATTCATAAGCATTGCAATCATTTAAATTACAGTTAATAAATATTAAGTGTATGCTTCAAGACTAAGAGTATACTTAGCATTCATGTACATATAAGTATACGAGCATGAAGACATACCCATTCATATAAACAGAGTTTAGTTGTGCATGAATAAATGCCCCAATTTGGACAACTCAAGCGACACACTAGCCAACGAGCCATAAATATTTGCATAATTTGTAAGATTTACGCAATAATTTTACACACGCAGCAAAGGAAATTTATGTGCATAAGCAGCTACTTACTCACATTCTAATATGAGTATACTTATATGCTTTCCCAGCTATGCGGTATATGCGTATGAATAGGTGCTTATGCACATTCATAGAGTACTATATATGTATAGAGATATGCACATATATACTATACATAAATAGGCCTAAATAAGTATGTACTCGCATACATTTCCATACCTAAGTACCTAAGTAAGCTTGTGAATATTTGGCACACTCCGCCCAATATAATAAAACACACACCTATACTCACATGGATACCAAAAGCGAGACTGTTAAATATACTGGAAAAATGCCAACAGTTCAACAAAATCATAAATCAACTGCAATGCTTATCACTGTCCGCCACAACTACAAGCGACGTATAGTAATACTTATGTTCAGAGCATGTAAGCACGAAATTTATATGTGACTTTCGCTGAGGTAGAAGTTTTCTCACATTCATAAAGGGGCTTCCGCTGAGAGCTGGCTGAAAAAAGAAAGTGAAAAATAATTTTTTGAAAGCACAAAACACTGGAACGGTTGGTCGGTTGTTATGAGGAGCTGTTTTATTTTTTTATTTTTAGGTTTTAGGTTCAAATCTATGGATCGAATTCAAGTTCAGTTACAGTTCAGTTACAAATGTAAATGTAGGCAACATATAAAAAATTTATTTCCATGACGTCCTTAGAAATAATATTATTGTAGAAAGAAGCACGAAAGCAACTTTGTTAACAATTGGCAGAACTGTTATGTTATTCACTTAGACGTAAAGAGACTTTTGCCTTGAAGACGTCCCCGGCTACACCAGTGTGACTATTTCAAAAAATTAATTTTTTTATTATCGATCGATTAAATCGTTTTATATCGATCTTGGACATTTGTGTCAACATTAACCCAATAAAATATTTGTAGAGACCTGTTTTCATCCCAAACTTATTCTCAACTGAAAATGTCACTCTTTGAGCCGAATTCTCGACATATGCACAGAATACGCATGCTGCCAGAAAGATGGTCAAAAGTAGTAGCTAACGACGGCCAATATTTTGAATAACATTTTTGTAACCGTTTTTATACAAAAAAGCCTTAAATTTACAAAAAAAAGGAAGCAAAATTGTAGAATATACATATATAATATATTTGCTTATTCGATAGTTAATACTGTCAAAAATATCCTGTGAGAGCTGTAAGTTCGTATCATGAATAGTTTTTTAATAGCAGCGTTCTAAAGAGCGACCGCTCGCAGGCATAGGCCGCCATAATCTAAACTTTAAACCCGTTTTTCTCGAAAGGACATTTCTCAAAACTCAACGAGAAATTGACCGATCGGCTTCAAATTTAAACTGAATATTAAAACTACGATAGTTTTGATTTGTTGAAAATTCTCAATTTGGCATTAAGAAAACACCATTTTTTACCTAAAAAAACAATATTTTTTCAGAACTACGCCATTTTGTTATTTTTTGATATTTTTCAAAAATCTTAGGTTTTTGTATAGGTATTACCTTCATTACATTAATTTAACATTTTAGAATTTTTTAGTTCCAGCTACTCATTCGGCCGGAATCATGTCAGGAGTTGGGGAACTTTTTTTTGGTACCTCCCAAAACAGAACGTAAATCCGTTATTACAGTTCACATAACTGTTGTAGTTGTCACCAAGAAATAAAAGAGTTAGATATGGGGTTATATATATATTAATGATCAGGATGACGAGTGGATTTGAAATCCGGATGTCTGTCCGTCCGTCTGTCCGTGCAAGCGATAACTTGAGTAAAAACTAATATAGCTCAATGAAACTTGGAACACACATTCCTTGGCACCCTGGAGGAGGTTGCTTTCGAAAATGGGCAAAATCTACTGCCACGCCCAGAAAATGGCGAAAACCGAAAACCTTTACAGTGTCATAACTAAGCCATAAATAAAGTTATGAAAATAAAATTTGGAACATAGGATCGCATTAGGGCGGGGCACATTTGGACGTAATTTTTTTTTGTAAGTGGGCGTGACCCCGCCCCCAAAAAGGTTTTTTGTATATATCTTGCAAATCAAAAAAACTGTATAAACCAAACTTTCTTCAAACTGCTTTTAGCCATTTCCTTATACAGTCCAAAAATGAAATAAATCGGATAATAACCACGCCTACCTCCCATGCAAAGGTTAGGTTGAAAATGACTAAAAGTGCGTCACTAACGAAAAGCGTCAGAAACGCTCAATTTTACAGAAGAAGACACTTTCTTGACACCCTGATGACACGGGTGGAATATGGGCGAAATCGGTTCACAACCACGCCTAGTTCCCATATAACTCATTTTTTTATTCTTCTGATTCGTTCACTTAATAACAAATACATTAAGAACCAATGAAGATAGCGGAATAAAACTTTACACAAATACTCGATTTGAGCTGTGACATCACTTGTGGAAAAATTGTCAAAATTGGACCAAGACTTTTAAGGCCCGTGATATCGAACATGAAGAACTCGGTGCCTAAAAATGATTTTTCACCAAAAATATAGGTAAATCTCTCAGATATTTTAATTCAATTCTTTTCCTCTGAATTTTTATCTTATAACAGTTTGTTTATGTACCAAAAGTGGTTAAAATCGGGTCATAACTTCCCCCAGATCCCATATACCTAATTATAGGTAATATAAAATTAAGTGAGCGTATAGTCTTCGATATATTGTATCTTGGTGGTGAAAACGAGTGATATCGGTTCAGGAATTACCTCAGTCCCCATATACTATTTATGATGATTTTCGTTATTCTATTGAACTTAATGCAGTATATATTGGTCGAATTGTGTTATCTTTATAAAATTACATCAATAAATTGCGAGAGTATAAAAAGCCTTTGCTTACTTGTTTTTCAATATTTTCGTAAAAAAATCTTAAAATATGTCCAAAAAAATTACGAAAATCGCCTAATTTTTCATGGGTTACACTGATATAGCCCCTTAAAACATTTGACGAAAAGTTTGGCTACCATCAGGTCTGCAGAAAATGTATTTCTGTTACAAACTATAAATTTCAATTGTTAAGTATAGTGTAAGTTTACGCAAACTGGATAGCATTTGACCTTAAATTGTAGTCATAAGCGATTCTTGTGTGACCTTCTGAACTTGGAAAATCTATTTTGCACATTTATTCATAGAAATGTGTTCATAACAGCGACAGCTAAATGGGGAAACACCTTTTTTAAGAACATAATGCAAAGAAACACTCGGGATGCCATTGTTGAGGTTTCAAAAGGGCTAACTCATACTTAACGACATAAAAAATGTTGATGTAAGCAGCCGATCTTAATAAGTAGAGCTTAAAGATTTTGTAAGATATCTCTTAGATGCTTCGAAGCTAGTAATATTTAGCCTAATATGAGATTAGAATGTAAATATATCGGAGAAGCAGAAGAGTACTCGAATATTTCCGATTCTCTACCGCATTTTCAGAAAAAATTGGATGCTTTCAAGTAATCTAATATCGCATTATTTGATTTACAAAATACTACATATGTATGCATGACTCTGAAGAAAACAACAGAACCATTCAGCTTTATTCGCTTACAGCAATGTGGTGTTATTCTCATCTAATTCTCTTTTTTCAGTAAAAAAGAAAAAGAGTAATAGAACATAGTTTATATAAGAAAAACTGAATAACGGCAAGAAGTTGAAAGCAGCGAGTAAACCTAGTTGAAAACCCCTTTATATACACACTTAACTCATTGTAAGCAGCCATGCAAGTATTATATATACAGATTTATTGCGTAGGCATGAAGGTGAAAGAATGCTTTATTTAAGGCATATCTGTTGCCGTCATATAATTTTACTGTGCCCTTGCCAATATGTTTGTGTGTCTGTATGTTTATATGAATTCAAACATTTTAACTGAAGCAAACTTGTTTGTACCACTAACCAAGCGACGACAACTTAGCACTATTAAATACACTTAAATAAGCAGTCAAAAGACTTAAGTTTAGACAATGTTGAGTACATAAGAGGACTTAAGTGTATGTGTGAAGGATAGCTGGGTGTAAATGTGGGCTTATTAATATGTGTAAGTATATACAGACAAGTATATTCAAACAAGTGTCTAGAGCACTTTCAATGTCTCAGCTGCTGTGACTATTGTTATGACTACAAAGGTGACAAGCACAATTTCAGCACGCATGCTATATAAGTCTAGGCTTTAATGGTTGACACACACTTAAATATATATTTATATATTCTATATATATATATATGTTATTATTTGCTTTATTACGCCTAAATGTATACTACATATATTTAATTTGTGTAAATATACGCCTAAACATACATACATATCTACATATGCATATAATTAAGTAAATATGTATATATCCATATATGTAAGTGTTTGTGTATTCTAATTATTAAAATAAACACAACATGAATGCTGTTTGTACACAAATAATGTGCTAAGCATTAAATATGATTTGTGTGGGAGTGTATATGCAGCTCTCCGCCGTCTCCAAAAACATAATAATCTCACAAATGGGAGCTCTTAGCTTATTAACACAATTTTGCTCTTCGTACCCCATTGCTTGCCGGAGCATACATACATAAGTATATTTGTATACATCCGTAAAGAGGTGCTTTAATTGCGCTGGCTATGGAAGCTGGGGAATTAAAGCTTAGGCATTTAAGGACGCAAATGATTATTTCTGAAGAGAGTAGTTTGCATAAATAATACATGGAGCCTTGGTTTACATTCACTATAGTCAAAATATTCGATGGTACAAATTTAGAACAGAACTATTAATAATAATTAAAAATTGTCAACACGCCTAAAAGTAGACAATATTCGTAATTTGTGCTTTCGCATTTTTAAGGTTTTGCATTAAGACCTTTTCAATAAACTAGGCACACTTGATTTACGTAATTGGAATTATGTAAAATAAAGAAAAGGGAGTATTTCTATGACATTGCGCCTAAAGTTAGACTTCGCTTTGCACTTTTTTATACTCTCACATCAAAAGTTGCGTGGCCTCGCCCCCAAATAGGTTTTCGCAAACCAATAAAGCTACATACACCAAACTTTCTGCAGTCAATTTTAGAACTATTAGAATAATAATAAAATAAAATAATAATAACCACGCCCACCTCCCATACAAAGGTTAGGTTGAAAATTACTAAAAGTGCGTTAACTCACTAACGAAAAACGTCAGAAACACTAAATTTTTCAGAAGGAATAGCGGAAAGAAGCTCCACTCAGATTTTTTTTACAAAATGGAAATTGGGCGTAGCATCGCCCACTTATGAGTAAAAAAACCATATCTCAGGAACTACTCGACAGATTTGAATGAAATTTGGTATATAATATTTTCTTGACACCCTGATGACACGTGTGGAAAATGGACGAAATCGGTTCACAACCACGACAACTTCCCATATAACTCATTTTCGAATTCTATCACTTTATAATATATACATAAGTAACCAATGAAGATAGCAAAATAAAACTTTACACAAATAATGTATATGATCTGTGGCATTACTTGTGAAAAAATTGTCGAAATCGGACTATAACTTTTCAATTGCCCCGGATATCGAATAGAAGAACTCAGTGCCCCATGGTAAAATTTCAATTTCGGTAAATCTCTCAGGTATGTTAATTCAATTCAGAGGAAATCTTTTTCTTTTAATAGTGTGTCTCTGTACCAGAAATGGTTAAAATCGGGTGATAACTTCCCCTAGCTCTCATTTAGCTAATTATAGGATTCTCAAAAATGCGATGGGCTTAATAACTTATAAAGCGGTTAAAATGTGAAATATCTTAGCCAAATTAAATGAGCATATATTCTTAGATATAATGTATGCTGGTGATGAAAATGTGTGAAATTGGTTCAGGAATTACCTCAGCCTATATACCATATATGATTATTTTCGTTTTTCTATTGGACTTTATGCCGAATATATGCGTAAAATTGTGTGTTATCTTAATAAAAATATAGCAATAAATTGCGAGAGTATAAAATATTCGGTTGCACCCGAACTTAGCCTTTCATTACTTGTTACTAATTACATTTCTTCCAAAACAGCAGGGTCGGTTCGAACGGAGCTTAGCTGCGACATAATGATATTGTTATAAGTCTGAGAGAGCCAACTGAGCCACGGCCCTAAATCAGGAGTTGATAAAAAGGTTACTAGTTAAATTTTTGAGAGAATCGTATCGGGAATCGTATAATTTCAAATTTTAGTCAAATTGCCAAAAATTTCTATAAATTGATACTCATGCCACTGAAGTAGAAACAATTATCTATTATATTCATTGCTGACATAATCTGTCGCTGCCGCTAAGGTTAGATGAGTTTTTATGAGCTCGGCTATTTTAGTTCTTTAAAAGTTCATACTTCGTTGTTTGTTCGAGAATTTTTGGCCAAAAGCAATACTATAACGACGATCAGCCCCCATATTCCCCAGACGTGAATCCGTTTAACTTTTTCTTATTTCCAAGAATAAAAAGGACCTCGAAGAGCCGTCGCTGTACAAACATGTGTACGAGGAATCGCTGAAAGAGTCGCTGAGGAGGGTTTCGGCAATTGAAAGTACCTCCGGTAGAAGACCATGATATCGAATAGAGACCATTTTAAAGGCGACAGCATTAATGTAGACGTATGAATAAATATATATTTCGAAAATGAAAACTCGCGTTATTTTTTGAACACACCTCATAAAGAGATAATTTGAGAACTCAATCCCCCTTCAACACACCAGTGTGTTTGATCAATAACATTATTTATGATTAAATATAAATAAATTTTTAAAAATAATAAAAAAGCTTACCTTAAAGCCACAGTGAAAGGATACAGCAGAGTTATTCAATCATTTCGTGTTGTTTTTGTTTCTCATTAATTTGTTGTTTTCCGATTTTTAGTTGATAAAAAGTAGCTTGGCAATCCCGTTAGGTTATCACACATACCATTTAGGTATTTGTATTGGAAATCAGCTATCAATTCAACTCTTTTCAAAAGCTAACAGCAACAAAGGAAATTCAATTATATACTTCCAGTGAATAATTCAGTTAAAATAATTTGCTTTACTACAATTTACCATTTACAATATTTTTCTCTATATAATGTAGATTGTTGTTGTTGCAATATGCTTTTCAATAACTCGCCATATTCCGCCGTTTAAACTTCATTTCCTCAAAAGCGCGCGTGGAGGAACATGTTGGTGTCTATCTGTATGGCTGTATAAGACTGAATATGAGTGTGTTTATGTATGTATGTGTTGATATCTGTCTGTGTATTAAAATCCATGTTTCTTGGCAAAAGAAGTTCCGAATTCATTTAACCGCAACGGCAACAACTTAGCGTTGACTAGATATGTGAATATACATACATACACAATCTGTCTCTCTACATATTCCTATATGCATCTTACTGTTTACTCTCTACTTTGCAGCATCCGCCAAGCCAAGCGTTCATGGCCCCGGATGCGTTCAGCTTTAAGCGCGTACTTTTGTTTGTTCTACAGCTGGTTGGCTGCCTGTCTTCATTGTTTGTTTGTTTGTGCTTGCTTGTGCCGGATGTGCGAGTGTAACGGATGTGGTTACATTGTGCCTGTGTCGGCACATAAAGTACGCCTTAACACACACCACCAACATTCTCACGAAACTGGACTTGCGCTGCAATAATATGAAAATGTTGGCGATAAGTTGCAGAAAGCGGATGACTGGCAAAATGTAACGGTAAGAGCTTCCACTCAAATTATTTGTCTAAGCAAATTTTCTAGCATTTCTGTCTTCAGCGGTTGTCCGGTAGTTGCACATTTTTTACAAGCATCCTGCAACGGACGCGCGTGTTTAGTAAATTTGCGAGTGTAAGGACGGTGTGATAATTTAAGATATAAAACAAATAGTTCCGAAAAACAAATAAATATATTTTGAAATATATACTTTAGTCCAAAAAAAAAAAATAAAACAAAAGATATTTAAATTTAATAAATTACACAACAGTTACCCACTGTCTTCAAAAATATTATTCTAAATATGATTTGCAAAAGAATCAAATTCGAAGAAATCTGAGAAAATTTCTTTGGGGAAAATCTAACATATTCGACAAATTTTGCTAATTGTAAATGTAATTTTGTTCATGTGGAACAGGGAACTGTCTTACCGACAGTAGAATGGGAACAAGTAGGAACACTACCTATCCTATTGTGATTTTCTACAGCAGAGTTGAACTTCAGTAGAGCTGGACAAGCGCTAGTCAATCGCAAGACTCTTCTAACCCAAGGAAAATCGTAAGATGTCTAAGGAGCTCTACGCCCTCCGTAATACTTCCATAGTTGTAGATTCAATATCCCATTAAAATTTGTATGAGGTGCAAGCTGCAAAAGTTGCCTGCAAGAAGACGAGGTGAAGTTATCTCAACACCTCATTATGGAATGCTCTGCCTATACGAGATTGAGACTAAAATTCCTTAGATCTGTCTTTTCAGAACATCCTCACGTATTAGGGGAATAGAGTAAACAATCTATGCAGAATTGTAGTAGATTCACAAATATATATCCAATTAGGGTTTTTTCTGATATCGCAAAAGACTGTCCTTATAGTGCAAGTGTATTCTTCTTCTTGTGAGGAACAACAATAAAATATTGCCTAAGGTCTGTTAACAACAGTTGAAGATTTTAGTGGTAAATCCTGTGATAGTAAAGAGCTTTCACATATGAATTAACGATATTCTGTGGCCACCACCGAAATCGATTTCAGAATATGCAAAGATTGTCACGTTGCTACACAACATGCGTCCGTTCAAGTTGTTTTAATACATTATTCTTTCAAATATACCAGTATATCTTTTTCCGTGGACGCAAGTCAGGCCAGCCAGAAAATCGTTATATATACTAACTTATGTAGATAATACCTAACATGTCACGGGTATAAAAATGCTCATCTGTATGTTAAAAAGAGTAATAGTTGCTGATAAAACTCCTCAGCTGGTTTGCCTACACTTAAAATACATCATGTATCATCTGTCGGAGACTTTTTTTTGACACTACAGACTTTGCTTCATCGCATCTAGCTGAGAAAAGAAGACCTTCGTTGCTCTGCGTTTCCCGATTTTTTCTCAAATGTAGTTTAAGTGACCCATCGATCTTGGATCCGACTTCTTCTCTGGTTATATATTTCACGAAGAATGTTTTCAGAATATTTATGAGTAAAGTTCCTATATCCTGATACCCAAATAGGATTAAGAAAGTTCTAACGAACAACTTTGAAATGTAGCATCAGTCTATTAACTTCTTCTTTTATTTTAACTGGAGTAGGCACCGTTCACTCGGTTATAGCCGAGCTTACAACAGCACGCCATTCGTTCCTCCTTATGTCAGTTCTCAAGAGCAACTTACGGATGCTAAATAAAGCTACGTTTTTCCCTTCATTGAGATATTTCTTAAATTTTCTTCCTTAGTATGTCTACAAAAAACTTTGTAAGATCGAAGGAAATGGTGAAAGGCCAGAATGGCTGCTAGCGAAACCTTGTATGTAAATATGTGATTGGCGTAGAAACAGTTTAGCCGGTTATAGCCGAATCGATGATAGTGCGCCACTCCTCTCTTTCCGCCACAGTTCGGCGCCAGTTGGAGATCCCAAGTGTAACCAGGTCGCTCTCCACCTGGTCCTTTCATCCGAGTGGAGGTCTCCCTTTTCCTCGGCTTCCACCAGCGGGTACTGCATCGAATACTTTCAGAGCTGGAGCACTTTCATCCATTCGAACAACATGACCTAGCCAGCGTAGCCGCTGTCTTTTTATTCGCTGGACTATGTCTATGTCGTCGAATAACTCATACAGCTCATCATTCCATCGTCTGCGGTATTTGCCGTTGCCAATATTTAAGGGACCATAAATCTTCCGCAAAACCTTTCTCTCGAAAACTCCTAGTGCCGTCTCATCGGATGTTGACATCGTCCATGCTTCTGCACCATAAAGTAGGACGTGAATGATGAGGGACTTTTAGAGTTTGGTTTTTGTTCGTCGAGAGAGGACTTCACTTTTTAAATGCCTACTCAGTCCAAAGTAGCACCTGTTGGCAAGAGTGATTCTGCGTTGGATTTCAAGGCTGACATTATTATTCTTAAATAAGATACTGACTTAATCTTAACATTCAGCATTTAATATGTCAGTTCCCAAGAGGAACTTACGGATACTTGACAGCTAAGCTTAAGAAACTGTAAGCCTGCGTTTTTTAAGTAGACCCCAACTAGTCATCGCAGTATACAAAGTCGATTCCCTTCATTGGTTTTATTCTTTAAAATCGCTTCCTTATTATGTATATCACTGAAGTGTCAGCGAAATTATAATTAATTCACGAATTCCCACAGCATAAAACTCCATTTTATCTTGAAAAAAAAGCAATGATTGGTAAGCGATCCAAGATTAGCTATGAATAGAGAGTTTTCGATCAAAGAATCCGGAAAGAAGCCAGAATCAAGCAGCACTCCTAGCGCTCTTGCGCTTAATCACAAGTGTAGATTTTTTCTTCAATAGAATTTAAAAATGAACGAATAAACTCTCTGCTATATTACTAGATCTAGATCTAGACATTTGGTCTTCCTTAACCAGTCTTAAAAAATAAAAACCTAAAAAACATTGACCCGCGAAGACCTCTTAAGCTTTGGCTAAGTTAAAGTCTCAATCAAATGTTAAATCTCCATTCTTTAAATATTTAAACCATTATTCTTCTAGATGCCACCAATAGTCATACATGTCTCTACGCATACATATGAGTCTACATATACGCGCGCATTGCTCCTTGCTGTGTGTCGTGCCTCAGCCACTTTCCGCCGTCGTCGCCACCACAGGGATCCACCGCTGCGTTGACTGTCTGCAATGGTCGCACGCGACATATATGACCCAATTTGTTGTTGTTTGTGCAAAGCCAGTCGGGCATTGTTTTTATTTGCAACAAGCATTTGCTTTGCATTTTTTCATACCAACAAAGAACAGTACAAACAAACGCAGACTTTTTCACACACTGTATCCATTTCGGTTTGGTTTTGTTTTGTTTTTGGCATACTTTTACACATCATTTTTTCAGCAAACTCTTTTGCGCCATTTGTCGCAGCCAACAATAATGTGAAACGAGTTTGGAGACACGCACACGCACACTAGTAGAGACCATTATTGCTTGGTCTCAGGTCGGTACTGTCTCGATATATGTGCCCAAATCGCCGTGTCCACCCGCCCTACTGCTCGACGCGGCAACTCCCTACAGATTTTTGCTTATCTCATGTCGAACACACATTTCGGTTTCCTCTGCGGTGCTTTTTCGTCGCATTAAAGTGCACGGCAAAGTGCTCCAGAGCATGCATGTAAGTAATACTTAAACCTATACGCAACTGAGGGGTCTCAAAGACATCATATAACTGAGTGTGTGTGTGTGTGCCTGTGGTGATATGTAGACCCATAAAATACGTACGCACTACCCGCCCAAATCCACATAACGGTCTCTAACTACTGACTCATGCTAGCAGGCTGCTCGTCTCGCCACCCACCGCGCTTAACTCACTCACTTCGTCTGGCTCATTGGGTTTTCGCTCATATTGTGCGCACTCACTCATACGCTGCTGCTGTACATAAAATCACAAAGCGGAAATATGCCATTTTATCAAGTCGAGCCAAAGCAAAATAAATGACTTGTTTATGTGCGAACACATTTCGTTGATTTCGTTGTCGCACGTCGGCGTCGGTGGCGTCGATGTCGTCGATGGCCCCCAAACAATGACGTGCTTGGGTCGAAGGCGTGCTAATGGCAGTTCTGGCTGTTTGCTGCGATTATTTGCGGTGGTCTAGTAGCATTATTGCGCAGAATTTCCTTTCATCATTGCTGTTTTTTGCTGCTTTTTTTTTGGGCGCAGCACTGTCGAACGGAAACGGATGCATTGCAAGGATATGGTACGGCGACAAATGACTGTGCTGTGTGGCATAAATGTGTTTCGATTGCGAGTTCAGTTAAAGAGTTCAATAAAATTTGCATTTAAGTTGAAATATGTGCAATTTGGCGCTTTGTTGATAAGATAAGGATAAGTTTCCGAATAAATAACTGCACAGTTACGGATTGCAAATAAATGTTAAATTAATCAAACTTCCGGTGAAGAATATAAGAAATCCTGGGTAGAAACCACAAATATTGCTTATACCCAGTATCTGCGACCGACTTCTTCTTCCAAAGTCGGGAACCCAAAGTTACTTTTTTCTCAAAATGACACTAATTCACACTTCGAAACTTTATTTACTTTTACCGGCAGAAACCTTTCTATTTCTCTTTAGTCAATAACAGTTACCAGCAATACCGCTTTCAGAACTGGAACCATTCAGACGACAAATGTAAGTCACACTGACGACTATATTTTCATTCCCTTTATTTTGTTCTTACATCTCATCCTTTAAACTATAATCAAAAAGTCACATAGATAGTTAGATCTAGGTCACTTAAAAACTTTTCGTAATCCCAATGAACTAGATACTCTCGGAAATTGAAACCAATCAGAACTAACCTCAAATTCAGAACTCTTAAGAATGACTGTACTTTACGAATGAATACTGTAAGTTATCTGCGAATAAAGCGTCAGAACATAAATTCGAAAACGATGTTCCCTTTAACTTTCAAGTGGAACAGGGTTAGAATGAGATTTTCATAAGAACATCGAAAGCAATGACATCAATAATACGGAAATTTTGGGAAAACATACCCCAAACCATTTTGAGGGATGCTGTTGTGACTTGACCGTATAAAAAGCCCCAGTCCATTCCGTTTGTCATTAACTTTGATGGCCTTTATTGATATACATCTGATGAGAATCATTCACCTTTCTACCGAAGTCTAAGTTGAACTATGCCTACCGCACGAGGAACTTCTGGTGCTGGCTTTGGTATTTCGACAAAATTATACGGAGTCTACTTTAAAACTTATCGATCTTGCATAAGTCTCGCTTGATCAAACATCAGGGGAACGCTTTTGTATAAAAAGCTTCCTTTCCATTATATGAAACATAACCCTAACTTTGAGCTTTTGTAATTCCCTTTTATATTGTTCGGCGTTGTAATTTTACTTAATACATTATATATATATATATATCCGAATCCACCTGAGCGCGCCACTCGCTTCTCCTTTTTGCTTTTTGGCGCCAACTGGAAACACCAAGTGAAGCCAGGTCACTTTCCACTTGATTCTACCATCGGAGTCGAGGTCGTCCACTTCCGCGGCTTCCTCCAGCGGGTACTGCATCGAACACTTTCAGAGCTGAAGTGTTTTCTTCCATCCGTACAACATGACCTAGCCAGCGTAAACGCTGTCTTTTTATTCCTTTAACTATGTCAATGCCGTCGTATAAATCGCACAGCTCATCGTTTCATCGTCTGCGGTATTCGCCGTTGCCAATGTTTAGAGGACCATAAATCTTGCGCAAAACCTTTATCTCGAAATTCCCCAAGAGTCGTCTCATCGGATGTTGTCATCGTCCACGCTTCAGCGCCATACATCAGGACGGGAATAATGAGCGACTTGTAGAGTTTAATTTTGGTTCGTCGAGAGACGACTTTACTTTTCAATTGCCTACCCACTCTAAGGCAAGATTGATTGTATAGTATAGTTGTTTAAAAAGACATCAAAGCCATCAAAGGTTTTGAAATTGATTTCCAGCAAGAATTAGCTTTTCACTTACCATTCTGTTTTTAAATACTAGTGTAACTGAAGAACGCGAAGTTACGATTTAGGCTTGACAGATTTAAGGAAAAGATACGAGACGTATTACTTGAATTTAAAATTAAAATTCACAAATTAAAGGACAGAAATCGTTACTTTCCAATTTAACAAATCAAAACTGCATCAAATCTTCAATTTACGAGTAAGTCGATAGAATTGTTACCTTCTTTTCCAAAAATGGCCAAAATTAATTTACGGATGACAACGAAGATTTCTCACTGTTGAGGATGGAAAGAAGGTTGTACGTTGAACTTTCGCTTGTTCCAGACTTCGAATATGGGAAAAGATCCCTTGCGAATACAATTTGACAACAGAAAACATCAAGTTTTTTGGACGGATGATCAAAAAAAAAAAAATACTGATACCTTTTCTACTGTTAAAGAACTGTCAAGCAACGAAGATCAATTACACTAAACAGGTCGTTCCATAAGATTTTTGGACTCGACATTGGTTGAGGTATGAAAGTATAGTGTAAAACCAAGAAGAAATGTAGTAGTAGCCGCAATATCTGGATATCTAATAATCCTATAGTCTGAGCCAGTGAAGAAAGCTATTTAAAGTAATTTTCCAATGCAAAAGCAAGCCTATTTCCTGAAAAGATACGAATAACGGAAAATGTTGACACCGTAACTGACCTAGTAGGCATATTATTTAAAAGCTACATATTTCATTTAAGAACCACCACCCACGAACTTAAATTCTCAATTTCATGCGAAATCTGAAATCTCTCAGCGATATATGTATGTCTGCATGTCGACTGTCAACGCATGTCAAGCAGAATAGCAACAGATTACGCGCATTAACAGACGTGACAGAATTTATTTAACAGCACGAATGTGTGTGTATGAAGGCTCGTACACGAGTGCGGGTGTGTGTGTACACGAGCGCATTAATGTGAGCAGGAAATATGCGATTGTAGATGTGTTGATGTGCTGCTGCTTAATTTATATGCAGCAGCAGGTGAGGCAGCTTATTAATCTTACTTAAGCATAAAATATACCGCGTACATGCTGACATACACACTCACAACAGCGAAGAAATGTCACAGCAACAAAAACTACCAAAGCGAAACGGAGGAAAAAAATTGTGACAAGGACAAGTACGAAATGAATTATTTGTTGTTATTATTCTTACTTTTTTTCTAACATTTCTTACTTAATCGCACTTAAGACCGGTAATGCCATGGCGCCTAAATGTAGACAACAAATATACGTCGGTGCTGTTAATTTTACGTGTGTTTTCAGTACCGTTATCTTTATAATAATTCTTTATATTTTCCATTTTTTCTGGTTATTTATATTTACATATCTACTGTAGAAATCGAGGAAGATGAACGAGCACTGAACTCTGCATTAATGCTTGTATTTAGTCTATACGGATGATATTACATCATTGGTTACTCAGCTAACCGGTCATTGCTTCGAATAAAATTAAATCAAAACTAAATCCTAGAAAGAGTATTCTCAAAAAAATGTAAACTGAACCTTGATCCCCAAAGCACAGTGCTGGTTCTCGAATGCCCTTGAGATCCAAATATCTAGATAAAATGATTGTTCAAATACAAAACCAGAAAAATCTTTCTGAATAACTATTAGAACTCTCTGAGCCAATAATAGGTTTTTCGGTCAGTCAATGAGCCCGAACACGAAAGAAACCAAAATGGTAATCCGAAGTCTACTTCCTGTCATAATAAGTATAACAACTCACCAAGATCGGTTTCGCAGTAACTACAACGGTTTTTGTAGACTCAAAGTTGCATTGGAAGTCAACTGGTCTCTATGAACCTTGCTCAGGTTCCAGTTCTCGAACCGTCTTGGGAGCCAAATATGTAGGTAGTGTGCTTGTTGAAATATAAAACCAGATACAACTTTCTGAAAATCTTTTAGAACATTCTGAGCTTATATATAGTAGACTCTACGGTCAGTTTAGCAGTCTAAACTCGAAGCCTCTTCGAAAAAGCATTCTGAACTCTACTTTTGATTATAATAATTATGAGAATTCTTCAAAGCTCTGTTTTGCAGTAAGTACAAGGCCTTCGATGCAGTACCCGCTGGAGGAAGCCGCGGAAGAGGACGACCTCCACTCCGGTGGAAAGACCAAGTGCAAAGTGACCTGGCTTCACTTGGTGTTTCCAGTTGGCGCCAAAAAGCAAAAAGGAGGAATGAGTGGCGCGCTCTGGTGGATTCGGCTATAATCGCTTAAAGCGGTTCCTACGCCAAATATATATATATATACAAGGCCTTTTGTAGACTCCAAGTTGCTCATTGGTAGTCAATTGGTCTCTATGATCCTTGGTTCTACTAATATTACCATGGTCAGTTCTCAAATCCTCTTGGGAGCCAAATATCTAGATAGTTTGCTTGTTGAAATACAAAGCTAGATAAAACTATCTGAAGACTATTAGACTCCTCGATCACTCAAGTGGTCTGAGCTCAAAGATAATCATTTAAGCTTCTTCAAAAGGATAACCAAATTGTATTATCATTCAAATAACAGCTATGAGAACTGACTCAATAACGAAAAGGTCAATCATAAGCTGCAATAATGGAAAGATCTTATGAGACAAAACATTCACAAAGACTCACAAATCTGCAGCATGCAATAAAAATATATAGAGATACCGATATCAGTTCTTTAGGGTAAAGATTTCGAGTAAGTATTTTCCACGACAGGTTTGATATAACCTTTACTACGGTGAAACCATTGCTAGAGAGATCTTTTCTAATATATTATTTTCGGCGGACAAAAATTTGAGAATAATCATTTACTCAGTTCAATTACTTACTGTGGTTCCTCGAATTAAAATCGAGTTGTTTATTGATTTTTTATACTCTCGCAACAAAGTTGCTAAAGAAAGTATTATAGTTTTGTTCACATAACGGTTGTTTGTAACACCCAAAACTAAACGAGTTAGATATAGGGTTATATATACCAAAGTGATCAGCATGAAGAGTGGAGTTCAAATACGAATGTCTGTCTGACCGTCCGTCCGTCCGTCTGTGCAAGCTGTAACTTGAGCAAAAATTAAGATATCTTGATGAAACTTGGCACACTTATTTCTTGGCACATTGGAAGGGTGCTTTCGAAAATGAGCAAAATCGGACCACTGCCACGCCCACAAAATGGCGAAAACCGAAAACACATAAAGTGCTATAACTAAGCCATAAATAAAGCTATGGAAAAAAAATTGGTACAAAGAGGCATATTTGAATGTAATTTTTTTGGGGAAGTGGGCGTGGCTCCGCCCGCTCCCAAATAGGTTATTTTGTATATATCTCGCAAACCAATAGAGCTATATAAAGCAAACTTTCTGCAGTCGTCCTTTTTAGCCACTTCTTAATACAGTCAAAAAATTAAAGAAATCGGATGATAACCACGCCCACCTCCCATACAAAGGTTAGGTTGAAAATTACTAAAAGTGGGTTAACTCACTAACGAAACACGTCAGAAACACTAAATTTTACATAAGAAATGGCAGAAGGAAGCTGCACTCAGATTTTTTTACAAAATGGAAAATGGGCGTGGCGTCGCCCACTTATGGGTCAAAAACCATATCTCCGAAACTACTCGACCGATTTCTATGAAACTTGGTTTGTAATAGTTTCCTTACATCCCAATGATGTGTTGTGAAAATAGGCCAAATCGCTTCACAACCACGCCTACTTCCTATATACCAGAACTTTGAAGCCGATCTGAATCGTTTACTTTACAATATATAAAGTAAGCACTAGTGAAGATATCGGTGCAGAACTTTGCACAAATACTATGTTTATAGTGTGGCAGCCCCATTCTAAAAATCGCCGAAATCGGACCATAGGTTTTTAAGGCCCCATATATCGAACACGAGGACCTCGGTGTTTCTAACCTTATATTATAGTTTCCAACTTTCAATGGACTTTATACAATATATATGACGAATATGTGGGTCAAATAGTGTATTATATAATATTAAATAAATAAATTGCGAGAGAATAAAATGTACGGTCACAACCAAACTTAGCCCTTCCTTACTTGTTTATAATCAAAATTTCATAAACAGTACTTACCTTATTCACTGTTATCTTCCAGGTATAGGTAAGCTTTTGAGTTAGTAATCCATAACATCCTTTCTGGTATTATGAGGTGAATGCCAAAACCTTCAACTTTGACTTCTAAGCAGCTAAGTATTCATCAAAAGAATTTTAAAAGCAGCTTATATTTTTAGCTTAAGTTTTTTTGACAACTTTTTTCCTTTGTGAATATTCCAAAAATAATATTTGAAAATTTTTTGCATGCCTTACTCACCGCTACAATACTTTTCCACTCCACAAAATATTGCTTCATAAATATTTGAATTTATTAGAATTAATTTTCCTTTGCTCTAAGTACTCTACCTACTCTACTTCAACTTTTTCATAGCTGCTTCGTTGTGAGAAATGACAAAAGACCATAATTTAATTTTCTTTAGACTTCTTCGCTTAACTTTATTCAATTTTCAATATGCATTTATGAGCGAGAACGGAGTAAAAAACAGAAGAAATGAATAACCATAACCGTTTATTATGTTTGGCGACAGCATACAACCTGCGCACAAACGTACAGATAGCAACACGGCATTGTCGCTTGCTGCATCATAACGCACCGACTCTTGCGCTTAACGGTAATTTGTGTTTTAACATTTTCTCTCTTAAAATATTTGTACAATAAAATGTTATACCACACACTTACAGTTATTGCGTTGGCTTTGCTGAGATACAAAGTGAGTGTCTGGCTGCACTCGCTTTTTCCACATTTTTTATTTAGTTTATCCTTTTTTTAAGAAATGTAAAATTTTTACTTAGAATTTATTGCAGCTGACTTCGTGTTGTTATTACAGCTGGAGTGTAATTTGCTGTTTAGTTTACATTTTCATGTATGAAAATGTGGATTTTATATTTTTATGGAATTTTATAAAATTTTTAATATATTTTTTTTTGAAATTATAAATATATTTTTTTATATTTTTTCTTAACTTTCACTCATTTTAAACTATTTTAGTTTACTGATATTGTTATTAGTTTTTATTTTTGCTTTTGAAATAATTTTTTTAATTTTTTTTACAATTTTTTTCTTAAATAATTTTTAAATATTTCTTTTATTTCTTAAAAATATTTTCAAATATTTTTTTTTTTAATTTTCTTTCTTTTTAAATTTTTCTATTTTCATTTTATTTTCATATTCTCTCTTCGCTGAATTTACCTCTATAACACTTACACATATATATTTTTGCATGCATTTCCGAATTCCTGTCCTTTTTCCAACACTACACATAATCATCTCTGGCGTAGTCAACCGCTTAGCCGCAAATGCTTTTATTCCAGCTTTTGCTCTTAATTCTATATTTCTTACATGCACACACTAAAGTCTATCTAGTTAAATAACACTCATACACATACATAACACACACTTTCACATGCGCATGTGTGTGTGTGCGTGCACTCAGTTTTCTATGCGGTGGTTAGCACTTAATAAAATTTGTTAAATATTTAACTATTTTATAAAATTTTTCATTTCAAACTTGTTAGAAGTTAGTGTTGTTGTTTTTGTAATTTCTTTTTTTCACATACTAAAAATTTAACTAACTTGAATGAGCAAATATTTGCCTGAATTACATTTTGGGTACTTTGGTCTAGAGTTTGCTCTTCTTCCGCTAGGTGTGTGGGTGCTTGTTTGTGTTGAGGTGTCTTTTTTAGTTTTTCTGTCAAAGGTGTTCACTTTGAATTACTGACGCATTTGAAATTATAGATTTACTCAATTTAAACCAAACTTTGGTTGGAATACATTTTAAGAAGACCTAATGGGAGTTCAGAAGAAAAATCGAAATTCACTCTGGAACGGAGGCAGCTCTGAATCTGTTTATATGGATAAGCAATCAGCTTATACTATATTGAACCAAATCAAAATAGACCCCTAACCGTTTCTTTACTCGAGTAGTATTCAGATCAGCTCTAAATGGAAGCTCGGTCGATTTGAAGCTGTTAAGACTGCAAAGTACTCATGATGGGACCTCTGAACATCAGTTTCCAAAACAAGCGCAGCTTACAATAGACTAAACTCTCTTTGTTAGCCCGAAAAAATATAATTTTTGGTAGGAAACCATATTTCTAGTTATGTTTTAAAATAACTACAATGAAAGCTCTCCTGGACGGACATCCGTCGTCTGGCGATTTTTGTACGCACAAGAGAGGTGTCCGTCTAGATAGGGTAATTTGTTCTAAAAATTTAACTTGGTGCATGAAAAAATGTCCGCTCAAGGTGACCGACTAATCGTGGTATTTGTATATATAACAAGTAAAGGTTTTTTTTTTCCAAAAGGGACGCTACAAATGTAAACCGATAGGTTTATGCCCGGTCTTTTGGCATTTCTCTTCAGTAAGGTTTGCCCATTTCCTCATGGAAAGATATACGAACCAATAATGAGTTGAAATCATTAAAATTTACTACCGAAATTCGGAGTCTGTGGCCTCAACATTAAGAGCACTACGTCCAATTTATGATCGCCATAATCGTCCTGTCAGATCAACAATTGAGCGTCTGGTGGAAAATTTTGAATCCACAGGCACAGTACAAAATGTTCCGAGCCAGTGAGACAAATAAATACCCATTACTGACGCTAGCGCATCAATTGAGGAGGACCCAAATCAGTCTCTCACATGTCGTTCTCAAGCATTAGGCATCCCTGTGACGTCATTGTGGCGAATTTTGCGAAAAGATCTTCGCCTACATCCTTAGAGAACTGAAGACTCTCGAACACCAAAATCGTGATTTGGGCTAAGCAACAACTTGAATATGATCCCGATTTTCATCGAAAAATCATCTTTAGCGATGAGGCTCATTTCTGGCTGAATGACTTCGTCAATAAACAAAATATGCGTTATTGATCAGACAACAATACACATGTACTCCATTAGTCACCATTGCATCAAGTAAAAATTACTGTTTGGTGTGGTTTATGAGCCGGCGACGTCAATTGGCGGTACTTCTTCCATGATAATCATAACCGTCACGTTACTGTGAATGGGAATCACTACTACTACTGTGCTCAATGATAAGCGAATATTTTTGGCCCGAATTGGATGATATTGACTTGGACGATATGTGGTTCCAACAGGACGGTGCTAAACCCCACACAGCGAATTCCACTATCGATTTATTGAAAACCAAGTTTTTTGAACGTGTTATCTCACGAAATGGCCCAGTCAATTGGCCGCCTCGGTCGTGCGATTTGACGCCATTAGACTCTTTCCTGTGGGGCTACGTCAAGTCTATGGTCTATGCCAACAAACCAGCGACGATTGATGAACATCGTACGAATGTCGAATGTGAAATTGCTGCAGTATCGGCCGGTTTATGCTTGAAAACAGTCGAAAATTGAGTTGAACATCTGGACTGCAAGCGTGGCCGTGGTTGCCATGTTAAAGAAATCGTGTTCCATACATACATAATATCATAGCATCGAATGTACTTTCACAGGCATAAAGTATTTCATTGATATCCCATCTTACCATCACTTGAGCATGACAAGTCGACAATAATCCAGTACTCTTCTAATATGACAGTTAACCTTTAATTTAATAATTTTTTTAAAAGGAAACTAATCAGCGAAGTTAAGTGTGAAATAAATATCATAATGTGGCTAAATTTTAGGAAAAAATTTTGGATGTCACATGATAAAGTACTTGGCAGAGTTGCCAATGATTAATTAGAGGTTTTGAACTTGTGTTCTTGTTTTCTGTATGTCTGTAATCTTATGAGTATAACATTTTTAAAATATATATACACTTCTTAAAATAACATTTAAAAATGCTTACATACATATATAATAATTCACGCTATATACGAAATTAACTACTTACACAACTAGTTCATTTAGGATACACTTAGAGCAACAGGTATGCTTTTTCATGCTGTAATCATATTATTATTTTTTTAATAATATTAAAACTAGTTTCTTCTTGTTATTATAGCTAATTTAGTATTTTTCTTTTCTTCTACTTTCCCTTAGACCTTGTAAGCCCACAAAAACAACAACCCACAATTAGCTGCACTTACTTAAAGCCAGCTGCTTGTTTATGTTTTCATCTTTTTCTGGTGGGCTTCTCATTACTAACGACCTCTGATAACTTTGTACAATATTTACATAGTAAAATCTATTCAATTACGAAAAGTTTTCTGCTTTCTCATAAAATCCCATTCTTCTTAAAATTATCAATAGCAATAACTGACCTTTTGCGCGGCTTATTACTCAAGACTCATCCTTACTTCCCTTCCATAGCACAAAACATAATTTCTGCTGCTCTCCCTGCAATCTGCTTGAACTGTTTTGCAATTTCCGTTTTTTTTTTTCTTAAAAGTAAACGTTATTAAAATTTTATGAGGCCTGTAGTAGAGCCTCCACTGTGAAGTTGTGATTTACTTGCTTGGCAAAAGCTCTTCTCCTGTACACTTCTACAAATACAAGTTTGCATGAAAGTATTGGCGTGTTGCTGCCACTCTTTTTGATTATTTCACTGCACTCTTGGCGAATGCAGCTCAATCAATTTCGTAATTTTCCTTTCGACAAACATCGTACGCGCCTTTGTATGTGAGTGTGTGTGTGTGTATATGAAAATCACTACTTTCATGTATTAAAATGATTTATTGTGCGCGTCGTTTCAGTTTTTTTTTTGCACGCTCATGAATTGATAAGCGTGTATTGAAGTGGAAAACATCTGCGAAAAGGCAGCAACAAATAAACAGCTGAGTACCGTAAGAGCTGACATTAGCTTGCGAGGGTGGTAGAAAGTGATTGAAGGTTTTCTTTCAAAGTCGAATTGGAAATAAACGACTTTTTGTTTTAAGTTATGTTAAGTTAAGTTTTGTATTGTTCTGATAAGTTATGTTATGTTAAGTTAAGTTGCGTTATGTTAAGTTACGTTAACATATGTTAAGTTGCATTATGTTAAGTTAAGATATCCTTTGTTATCTTAAAGATTGATTCAATTTATGTTAGGTCAGCTAAAGTTATGTTGAGTTAAGTTAAGTTACGTTATGTTAAGTTAAGTTGCGTTATTTTAAGATACGTTATGTTAAGTTAGTTTTGTATTGTTTTGTTAAGTAAAGATAAGATATTATATGTTATGTTAAAGTTTAGTCCACGTTATGTTAAGTTAAGTTAAGATATTCTTTGTTATGTTAATGTTTGCTCCATGTTATGTTATGTTGTGTTATGTTAAGTTACGTCACCTTATGTTACGTTACGTTAAGTTATGTTACGTTAAGTTGCGTTATATTATGTTAAGTTAAATTAAGCTTTTTTCTGCTAAGTAATATTCGGTCCACATTATGTTAAGTTAAGTTGAGTTATGTTAAGTTAAATTTGGTCCATGTTATTTTCGTAATATTAACTAAAATTGTATCGAATTATAAATAAGTGTTTAGTAAAAGTGAGAAAATATATAAGACCCACACACAAATCTTAAATTTTCCGTGGCCTCAAAATTGTTGTGATACCCTAGTGGATGCAATCAAGCAAAAGTTCTATAGTTTCCTTTCGCATTACAATTCAATATGAGAAATTGATCGGCTTTTCGCACATTACAAACAAATATACAAACATATGTACAACTATAAACACATACAAACAGACAAATGTATATACAATATAGTATGTACATATATATGACAATTGGGTCGATAAGCCCCATTGTTGCGCTGAGCTCATCACGGTACATCATTTTCACCAGCGAAATAAAACGGATTGTCGCTGACAAAAGTAGTGACACATACATATCTACAAAGGTACTTATGACAGCAACAGTCATATAACTAGTTATGTGCAATATAAACATATATATGCCTTGTAAATATATATACTAGTTGAGCAATAGTTCTTGTAGTTGTAGTAGTATGACTTCATCGTCGACAGTGACAGCTGCCAAATTATTACACACAATGGATTTGCAGGCTCATTTCCCCAAACAACTTTATGCCTGATCCCATGTGCGCATAGAAATCATGTTTTACGCACTGTCTCAATGTTTTGGACAAGCGAATGAATTATTTATATACTACAGAGAGTGGCTATCTCATTGTATGTGAAATTCCAAATTAACATATATTCGAGGCGATTTGACAGATTAGTGAATATTCGCAACTTCCTTAAAGGAGCTTTAAATGCAATTTTGCGCTTTAGTCGCCCAAATATATTGAAATAACCGGAATGTGAGCATGGAATGGTAATAATATAACAGAGAAATTGAATCCGAAAGTGACTCAGATTCACAAAAATGCGAGTGGATTAAATACAACAAGTATGGAAGGGCTAAGTTCGGGTGTAACCGAACATTTTATACTCTTGCAATTTATTTATTTAATTTTATTAATATACATACTAAACAATTTGACTCACATATTCGGCATATAGTATATGGTATAAAGTCCATTGAAAGTTTGAAAACCCTAATATTAGGTATATGGGAGCTATGTGAAGTTATAACCCGATTTCACTCATTTTTGGCACGGAGACATATTATCAGAAGAAACATATTCCCTCAAAATTTCTTCAAAATATCTGAGAGACTTAACTATAATTTCGGTTAAAAATTTGTTAGAAACGCTGAGGTCCTAATATTCGATATATAGGCTCTTGAAAACTTATAGACCGATTTCGACGATTTTTAGAAGGGCGATGACACTCTTTAAATACAGTATTTTTGCAAAGTTCTGTTCCGATATCTTCACTAGTACTAACTTTAAATATTGTAAAGTTAACTATTCAGACTGGCTTCAGAGTTCTGGTATATGGGAAGTAGGCGTGGTTGTGAAACGATTTAGACTAGTTTCACAGCATATCATTGGGAAGCTAGGAAGAAATTATGAACCGAATTTCATTGAAATTGGTCGAGTAGTTTCGGAGATATGGTTTTTGACCCATAAGTGGGCGCAACTACGCTCATTTAAAATTTTGTATACTATTTTGAGTGCAGCTCTTCTGTACCTTCCTTATAATGAAATTTTAGCTTTCTGTTGGGAGGTGAGCGTGGTTATATTCCGATTTCCTCCATTTTTGGACTGTATAAGATAGTACCTACAAGAAACGACTCTAGATAATTTCCTTAATAAGGTTTTAGTAGTATGCGAGATATGTACAAAAAACTTAGTAACGGGCGAGGCCACGCCCACTTCCCCAAAAAAATTATATGCACATATGCCCCTTCATAGTGCGATCCTTCATACCAAATTTTATTTCCATAGCTTTATTTATGGCTTAGTTATGGCATTTTATGTGTTTTCGGTTTTCGCCATTTTGCGAGGCAGTGGTCCGATTTCGCCACCTTCCTATGGTGCTGAGAAACAAGTGTTTCATCAAGATATCTTAATTTTTACTCAAGTTACAGCTTGCACGGATGGACGGACAGATAGACTCGTCTTGAGCTTTACTCGTCACTCTGTTCATTTTGATATATATAACCCTATATCTAACTCGTTTAGTTTTAGGACATTTCCGCTTTTACTAACGCCCAGTAAAGCTTGTGCTCAGTACAAGAAGTATAAAGAAAAAAAAATCTTTCGAAGAAGAAATGTCTTAAAAGACGCCTTAAAATGATGATCAGCCATCCGGATATATGGAATATGTAAAATTCTCTTAGTGAAGTGGCTATTGAGAAGAATATATGATAACGAAGAAATCAAAGTGCCGAAGGGTACTTCACCGAATCCAACCCAAACAGCTAAGTTAAGCAACAATAAATTGGACCTAACCAAATATATTTCTTTCGAGTTCATTTTCGATATTCGACATAACGTAAGAGCCATCAATTTCATTCGAAGCCAACGGATTAAAGACACATCATTCGAAGGGTAATGATATAAGAATTCTTCATCAACAGTGGCGGCTTTATATCCTATTGGTCTTGTTCAACACAGTCTATGTAGGTTTTTTCTTTAGGTTACAGCTATCAACCTCAACCTTTGGTAGAGTGAGAAGTACTTGCTGGCATTGGATTAACATCGGCTCTGTTGCAATTAAATCCGTACGTCTTTTCATAATCCGAATATTGAGCACTTACTACTTAAGTGACAAGTATTTTTTTATATTTGGTTTTGGTATAATTTATCCAAAATATTGTCTATATCAACTAGGTTGATAAGGTACTTGAAACATGACATGACTAAATATACCACTTGCTTGGAACTACTGCATGATGATATGACTGATGGACGGAAAAACTTTTCCTATACTTTGACTTGTCTTTAATCCTTCGATAGATGTGTATAAGTGGCATAACGCTAAAAATAACCGAGTCTTCGACCAAAAACAAGGAACTTTCGAAGAAGTATGACCATCGCGTCTGCCGAAAAAATGTGCTTTCGTTCCTTATCGCTTATTTTAAGACTGCAAAGACTTAAGTTGTTTAAAGTTGGGTTCGAACATTTGACCAACATCAAATCCATTAACCGTTCGGGTACGAATTTGGACAAGAGTTCAGTTCAGCACAAAAATTTTAAGAATCAAGTTTGATGAGGATATTATCCTTTACATGCAGTGAGAAACAACAGGCCGTAGCAGTAATCTAAGGTAAAGAGAGAGTGCGAATTGCGGACTGCGCACCAGAAACACACATTGCAATCACAATCTTATATCAAATTGCGACTGTCATGAACTTGGTAACGTATGAAAATTATCGAGAAAGAAGTACTTATGAAGTGCGATATATCCGAAGACCCAAAACTAGAGTATTTTAGAATACAGATATATTTAAACAAAAAAGCTTGTCAGGAGCACTAAGGATCTCAACAACTGCACAGCAACCAACTATCCGGATATCCGACAAAGTGAGGTCACCAGAGCAGACAGGAATGCCTTGTTTGCCTCGTGGTCGATCCGAAAAGTTATTATATTTGACATGTATGAGTTAAAGGAAATAAAATATACCGTTATGTATGAAATGTGCTAGTATTTATGAGAGTAAATACAGCGCAACCAAGCATGCTTCCTCAACAAATTATGCCACTTTCTGTCAGCACTAATGACACCTGTGCGTTGCGGCTGTTCCGGCGCTGAGAGCGCAAAGTACTAACCGACGGACCAAGGCTGTTGGTGATGTTAGAAAATAGTTGAGCATTGTAGATAGATATAAACATACATATATACATATTTACTATAAACACATATTTAGAGGTAGAAATGCTTTTGTGCATATGTAATTCAACTTGAGGCAGCGCAACATTTTCGACATTCGGTGTCAGAAGCCGCAACAAAGCGTACACACAAAATGTTGCGGATGTGTTATTATGCTGCCATTATGTAAATTTACATTCAGTTGTTGTTGTTGTTGTACATACTTTATCTGCTGCTGGTTGTTGCTGTTGTTGTTTGCATGTAATATGCCAAAGGCTTGCGACCTTAGTTGCGGTTTGTAGCTTTTGTTTAGCCTGTCAACATCAACAATGCATTGCCAACATGACAACAACAACAGCAACAACAATAACAAACAAATCTCAACTTCAACACCGAGGGGCTTGAATTTTCGTAGAAACAACAAAAATGGCAGCATACCTATTGCTGGAGCTTTGAAAGGGGGAACATACAAGGGGGGTGGCAACTAAAGTGCGCTCACAACAATCACAACAAAAGCAAAATCAACAGCAGTTGGTAATCAAAACAGCAAAAATGGCAACCAGCGAGTGCCGACGACGACGACGACGCTTGCCGCGGGTGGCATGCAGCAAAGCGCGTCGAGTCCACAAATAAAAGCGCCAGTCAAAGCAATGCTGTAGGCAACATGTCGCCGGAAGCAACAGCCTCTGCGATACCAAAGCGGTAGGATACCGAGTATGTGTGCCACTCATGTTATAGTCGGTGCAACAACAATAAGAACAATAGCAACAGCTGTAACTGCAGCAGCTTGCCGCCACAGCGCAATGCTGAAGTTTCTCTATTTGCCATGACAATATTTGTTGTGCGCACTCTGAGTGCCTGGTGTCTTAGGTCTGTGTAGCACGCTAGTGCACTAGGCTGCATGGTAAAGGGTGACCAGACAAAATTTAAATATATTTTTTAAGCATTAAATCTGTTGCAAGAAGGGTAATTCTAATATACTAAGCAAAAAAATTGCCGTTTCTAACAAATTATACGCTCTACTGTTATTCTTTAGAAGTGAATCCAAATTCAGCACTATATATGGTCTTCCCTTCTAGGAATAAGTGCTAGATGGGCGAAGAATCTGAGATAAGTATCTATACAGACGGATCCAAACTAGACAATCGAATGGGAGATGATGTAAGATGATGTTATTATCAGAAAAATTAGTTACCAGAATCGCCTTCGGGGTACCGGATCACTGCAGTATCTTCCAAGCGGAGATTACTGCAATTTAAGACATCCTTCTCGTTCTGTCAAAAAGAGGTTTAACGACCAGAAATATATTTACATTTACAGATAGAGACTTTTACCAAGTGGCTTTAAAATCAATAAAGTACCTTAGAATTTCGTGAAAGAATGCTCGAAGATTGTGAAAGAATGCTTTGAGCTATAAGTAACACTAACAACGTATTTTACGATAAGCCTGCTATGGGTTCCAGGACATAGTGATATTCCTGAAAACTGTGAAGCAGAATCCCAGTCTGGCAGGGCACCACCTTACAATTAGATGCCAATATGGAGGGAATTAACATGCCTCTGGCTACGTGCAGATATTAAATCGACAAAGATGCTGTAGATATAGCTGAGTCTCGGTGGAACTGACTTGCTCAACAAGCAGACAAACGTGGTCTGAGTGGAATAAGAACCGCACATGGATACTATTGAAATTTAAAAGGAATGACATAAGAAACCCTAGTGGGAGCGTTAGCAGCTCACTCTCTGATTAGGAGACACGCCAGCAAATAAATCCCCATGATTACTGCAGACACAGTCAAGAAGTAGAAAAAGAAGATATTATAACACACCTTCTATCCGGTTCTCTATAGGAAAGGAATCGCAACTATTGAACGCAGTTTCCTCGATAATGTGGCGGTAGTTGCACATATCGGACTTTGTAAATTATTTAATTTTTTCATAATAATGTGAAGCGATTCCAGTCTTAATGGTGTCACAATAAGTCTTCCAAAGGGTTAGGTGCATCAACAGACTCTGATATAATAACTATTAAGAGTTTTCAGGTTTTTCTCTCATGTCTGCTCAGCGCTTCAAAGGTGGTCGAAGGACCTCAACTGATAATTAAGCAGATAACCGAATTTTGCCAATATTTGAAGGTGATGATGTGAGTTTTTTAAGGGGCACACCTAGTGTGAAATTTCAAAAAAATCGTTTTTTTTCATATTTCGGTAGATTATACCTTTGAAAATAACATATTAAAATTTCAAATCGATATCTCAAAGAGTTTTTGAGTTATAACAATTTAAATAGCAGCCGCTCGGTAACATTGAAAAGGATCATTTTATTTTTAAACGCGTTTTTATCGAAACAGTATTTTCCGAATTTGCTGCAGTGATTACTCCAAAACAAATGATCCGATCACTATCGAATTTTTTTTTACGTGTTCTATATATAGTTCTCCGTGAGCTATCGATTTTTGATCTGATCAAAAAAACGAATTTTGGCAGGCCATACCGACCAAAATTTTGGATAAAATTTGACTATTTTTTTTAAAACGCCGCCATATTGTCAATTTTTGATTTTTTTTATTGTAGGTCATTGTACAGACAATATTATCTAGTTTAAGGAGAGTTTTATTTTTTTAGATTTCATCCACGGAGAAGGCCGGAATCTCTGCAGTAGTGAAGGACCTTTTTTTCGCGCTGTTGGAGATCGACTATAACTTAAAAAATATTTAATTTCTTTCTTCAAAAATTTCACTATTTCTATTCTTGAAACATGTATAAATATATTCTTAAAGTTTTGAAATAATTGATAAGGTATTTTTTTAATAATAATTCCAAAAAAATCACCTTATTTATCGCCTATTGAAAGACAAAGAGAAAGGTTTTCTTTGGACTTAGGATGTTTTCGGTTATATAGATTGATTTAAAATATCGATGCTTCACGCAAAAGTTTCGGAGATTCTAAAATCTCAAAGGCGAACATAACCTTATTGAGACCTGGTTCCTGATACTTATTTTCTGCAAATAGATTTAAAAACGCTAGAAATCTTCCTTGAAGTTGTTATAAAGTCAGCTCTTAATTCCTCGAGGTTCTGAGGCGAACATTTTCGCTGGGAAATTAGTTGAATTTACGAAATAAATGCGAGCAAGGGTTTGGCTGGAAAATTCTTTATGAATCGAACTAATGTAACAAGCGCTGATTTTGAAATTCTTTCCGTTTATTTGCTACATATTTTGCCTTATGAAAATTACTTAATCTGGTCACCCTATTGTCATAAGCACACACTAGCTCTGTTCTATGCACACATTCCCTTCTTGTGGAATATGTGAGTATGTGAATCTGCAATATATTTGAATGTGCGTTTGCCCGACTCAAAGACAAAGTTTGGTTAACGGCTCTAGGCAATTGTTGTTGCTGGTGTTGTTGTACAGCAAAAGTAAATAATGGCTGCTACAATGGCACTGTGCAGCATTGTACTAAGTTTAATATTATTTGAGTTGCATTCGTGAAATTCACACCGACAACTGGCAGTGATTCCCAACAAGTGGTGCAGAGTAGGCGGTTTTGCTGTTTTATTGGCTTTTATTTTAAGTTAAATTTGTTTTTGTATTTTTGTATTTTTTTTTTTTTTTGCAAACCCACGGGGACTCACACATCCATAGCTTTATGGCCTACTTGACGTTCACTCGAATGACTTGAGTATTTGCTGTCACACCGCAAGTGTTTGCCTTTCACCGCACTTACTTCGCACAGATTGTTTATTTAAATTTTGTTTACGCTTTCGGTAAGAGTTGTTAAATAAAAGCTGCCGTTTTAACGGCTATTAATCATATGAAGCCGCTAAATTGTTATTTTGCGTATGATGAATTGAGAAAAAGTACCGCGAAATTTGTAGGTGTGTCCATGTATGTATGTCGGCGTGTGTGCACAGTGTATGACAAAAGCATGTGGAAGAACTCATTAAATGTGCTTAAGAGAAGTAAAAATGTTGGATTATGAAATTTATTTTTGAATATATGTATATATAAATATTTGGTATTATGGAAGTCGATTAGGAAATATCTTCTGATAAATGGGCTTCATAATTATGCAATTTGTCAATGACAGTTGTCATAGAGAGCTGCGCACATTTTGGGTTTTCAAAATTTGATTAATTTAAGAGATATTTCACTGAATTTATAATTTTGTTTGAGTAGCATTTTTTTTTAAATTATGGAATTTTATAATTTTAAAATTTATAGAGAAGCAATAATACTCAGATATTTTACTTTGCGATGGCACTTTGATTGAAAGTCGGAACTACTCGTGCGATAAACTCGAATAAATCATATTGGAAAGACAATAAAAAATACAAAAAATAATTTACAAATTATTAGCGCGGATGACTTTTTTCGATGGAAACGGAACAAAGAAGTCCAATATAGGCCTTGAGTCGAAAAGTTCCATAATCCTTCGGTAAATTTATTCTGAGTTGTTGAACTAAGGTAACTTTGGGTAAAAGAAGTACTCGTCAACGAAGACCACTGAAACCAGTGGATGCCCAACCGAAGTAGTTACCGCAGAAACCATTTAAAACCACAAATGATTTTGGATGAAATGAAATGAAATAAAATTTATCTAGATAACTGAACATTTAAATACATAAAAAAATACATATATCAAAGGAACAAATAGAAATAACCGTTCATTAAAACTTGGGTATAGGAAACTCTAGGTCTGAGTGTAGCTCAAAATAGATACATACATATGTCGAAAACGACGACAAAATTACTTAGTGAAAAAATCACAAAAAATTCAAACTTGTGAATAAAATGAAATATACTATTACCTATAACGAGTGTAGACTGGCAGGAGAATAGTTTCCAGTCTATTGAGTCGATTATATTTTCATTTACAATTGTGTAACTTGATCGACAAAATTCAAATACTTCTAACTATTGAACATTTTTTGTCGACAAATGAACGATTAAAAAACATTCACTGTCGATGGTTGAGCGATTGATCGACACTTACAATAGCACCGGTAGTCGACAATCGATCTGTAGTCGTTTATTTACTGACACTCGCTGCTTTTTTCTTTGAATATTTTTCTTCAACGAATAGAATTCTATACAGCCAATATGATTTAAATCCTTTATCTTCTTGAAACTCTTACTATAAGATACTTGTCGGCTCTAGCGAAAGAGGTAAAGAATAAAATATAAAGAAATAAAGGCAAAGATCGGTTTATTCTGAAACTGACCCAATACCATGATTTTATTTGGTTGAAGGAGGATTATGAATGAGTGAAGACATTTCTTGGTTTATTGGTACAAAGGTCAGACATTTTTTAGTTCATTCGGTGGAATTTTTATGTTGACAAAAAGTTGTCTATAGAGTCGACAAGAAAGAAATTTCTGATCTAGTATACCATACGTGCAGGGATCTTGAGGCTTTGAACAACAAGGATTTTTAACTCCGATCAGCAATTTTTGGATAAAGACACCGCTATATTCATTACTAGCAAACCGCTCCGGCTTCGCATGTGTTTAAAATAAACATTTCAAAAATTTCAAAAGTTATAAGGTTCAACACACTTTATACACACTCTCCCGTTTCTTGCGTGGGTTCATTTTAAAAAAGTAAAATGAGAAAATTCGAACATAAAATTATATTTTATTTGCAATGAGCTAAAACTTGATTACGACCTCTAGTCTTTGGTGTCCGTTGTTTTTCTCTGAGTATGAAGGCGTTGGGAACCGACAGAGCTCGACGCCCTAGTTCGAGCTTGTATATTTCTAATACTTTGTTCTTCAAGCCGCTGCACACGCTCCGTATTCGACTCTCATGTGCGTACTTGGCAGTTTTTGAAATTTTGTTCAACAAGCAGTTGCGAGCACTCGTTACTTCACTCTCTGGCACGCGATTGCGATGCGAAGACAATGACTTGCAAGACGATTTTCAGTTTCTGATTAAGATTCTCCTTTACGGAGTCTTTTTGATACCCTCACCTGGGAACTATTTCCAGAAAGTAGAGATTCTAGAAATATAGCCAATGTTTCTCGGGGTGAATGTAGCTTTCCAATGGTGAAAGAAATCGGCACAGTACTTTTCGAGTTTATTTATTACAAACATACATACAAATTTTTCCTCTTTATAATAGTAGTATAGATTAAAGGTGCCGTAACCTACATCTACCGACTCTGAGAGATAAAGGTAACAACTCATTTAACTCATGATTATTGCAAGATTTTTCGAACAATACTGGGTATGGGTATGAAGGGTCTTGAGTGTTTAAAAGTACTTCAGAATTGCTTTCAGATTTTATATGGAGAGAAAAGGGAGCTTTCAGTGATCTGACAATTTTCTTTAGAGAGATGGTTGCCTTCAAAATCTTTTTTCTTTATGCCGACACTACCACCTTGAAGGATTACAGATAGATCGTTGTACTGGTCAACATTGGAAAAATGCAAGTATATGATTTATTGAAATCGAGTCTCAATAAGAATTTGTAGGCCTCAAAGAGTATTAAAGCTTCTTACAAAAATTCTTTACCAATTCGGATTCGGTCTGACTTATACTTCCCTATTGCTGTTAAATGAAATATGTCAGGGAGTGAAGCCCGGAGAAGAGATCTATCGCCAATATTGAACACGTTATTAAGTTATATTGTACAAAAAAAAAAAAACGGAAATTGTTAGTTCTTTCGCCATCATATGTTTCCTATAGAGGACGCTGCTAAATATAACCTACATTACATTGCTACTCCTGCTCACCATATGAAAATTACGACTACACTGTAAGTCAATTAAAAATCTTAAAACACCATACACTACAATCTATAAACTTAATTATAAGAAAAAAGGAACAAAAACAAAAACTTACATTACTAGAAGCCTTATAAATTTGCGCTTAATGGCTGCTCGTTGAAACTCATTATCTGTCTATCTTGCATCCGCGCTACCAAGCGTTGACCGCACAATTCACATTTAACACGAAACATACAGTTATACTGGCTATCTGCTACATACATACGCACACACATTTATCTCGCTGTGTACACTCTGCTGCGCACATGGCGACTGGGTCCATTTAAAATGGAAATTTCCAACCGATATCCCGCAATCAGCGCAAATCGGTGCCGTAGAGACGTCCACCACTGCCACCTCTACCACCACCAGCACCAACACCACCACCACCACCAACGGCATCGCCATCATCACCATTTGTATACTCATTAACACTGCCATTACGACTTTCATAGTCGTCTTCGCCCTCATCCGTCGCATTGGCGTAATCGCTGCTGCAACCATCGTCCAGCAGCGTCACCTTCGGCGGTGGGTGATGATGTTGCGTATACTGTTGATGTTGTTGCAACTGCTGTTGTTGTTGTTGTTGGTAGTGATGTTGCTGTTGCTTTTGCGGACTTTGCGTGCATTGCGGCGAACATTGTGTTTGCTGGTGGTGTTGTTGTTGATGATGTTGTTGTTGCTGATGCTCCATATACGCAGCAGAGCTCTCATTCTCCAGCAACGCACTGCCGCCGACGACACCGCCTTCATTGACCGCAATCGTTATATTACAACCACTCGAGTGATGCACATTGCCGTGACTGCCAGCGGCCGCTGCCGCCTCACGCAACTGCTGCGCGGCCAATATTTGTGCAGCGCGTGCACTGAGATTGGGTGTGCGTACGCCGGGTGGCATTTGCGCGGACGCCACACTAATTGTGGGCGGTACATTTAACGCGGCGCGGCTACCCGAATGACTGCCGCTGATGCTGTCCGTGCTGCCAACACCAGCACCAACGCCGCTGCTGAGACAGTGATGGGCGCCCGTGATGTGGTAGGGCGCTTGCGTATGGTGCAATTGTACACCGTTATGAGTGCCATCGGCGCCGGGCAAATGTTGCGGCGCCAACTGCAACGCGTGATGATCTTTACATTCTAAAGGAAGAGAGTGAGAGCATAAATAGAGAGTGAAGTAGGGTATATAACAAGTAGAGAAGAAAGCAAAAGTATGCGGCATATTAATTATAAGTCTTTGACCTTACCTAATGGCGCTAACAGCTTAGGTTGCAGTGGCAGCATAAAGTCATGTCCTGTTGTGGCCGCACGCGGCTGCAAACTCTGCACCGGCGGCACGCTCAAGTAATCCGCTAATGATTTGCGAAACAAATTGAGAAAAGAGCAGATAAATACGGAGAAAATTAGTAGAGGGGAGAACTCTAACTTGTCTAAATAACTTATTTGTGAATTAGCAATCAATTATTAATTATTAGAAATTTGAAAAATTATTTTCTAACCTTAAATAATGTGAAGAGAGAAGTGGAAATGTTTCAGTGCAAAAAAATGATTACAGTCAGATTTTGATAACAACTACTACATTTAAGTGATTATCATATATATGAATATATTTAATAATATATATTGACAAACCTCTACAACTCCATTTTAGATATTCGCATGCTTAACCAATTATAGTATTATTGTAACTACTTACCTGTTCGACGATGAACTGAAGATTTATACTCGAAAAACACGAAATATCAAATAAAAAAACACAAGTTAAGGAAGCAAGTGAATCTAAAGTACAATCTTCCTAGAAAATTTTTACTTATTAGTACTAAAGAGAATTCAGATATTAACAACAAATCGAAGACAAACGATTACTACGTTGCTTAAAGGTGTCCACTGAATAGTATATTCGATATTGTAATGCATACAAATAATGTTCACTTTGGAAGAAGGTATTATTAAGCAGAAGGACAAAATCCACACAAAATTTCCAAAGGCGAAAAAAATGTTATATCCGTTAAGCAATACTCTTTTCGATGGTGAACATTGGATGTTCCAATAAGATTCTGCTCCAGCGTACACAAGGTAAAACTACGCAGCAGCGGCTTAAAATATTCCTCAAAATTATTTCAAAATGTCATCTGGAAGTCCAGATTAGAATCCATTGGACTACTGTTTTCGGTCAGAGTTGGAGTACATATCCTATCGAGGATGTTTCAGAAGACTTTCGAAATCTTGAGTCAATGAAATGAAATCAAATACTTGCATGTTTTTAATGGAAGAGTACATAAAAATATTTGCGAAATGCCTGCATCAACCTCCGCTTCCAAACTGAAGAAGAAGTTTATTTTCTTATGAGGTAGAAGAGAAGAGATATAACTATGTGCATGAGAGAGCTGTAAATCAACTTTATGAAATTGATTTAAATGTTTGAATTTCCTTTATCTTCGCATTTTGAATATGTCAATATCGGAGTAAACGAAATCTCAAATAATTTTGTTATAATATTTTAATAAATTAACATCAACACAAGTCAATTTGATTTAATTGATTTCAGAAAGTCGAAAATAAGTCCAATAAGTACATCACTTTGTGAATATAATGAAAAGCTTCTATATTATTTGTAATTCGAATGAAGTGAAATCAAATTCAATAGAAGAAAATTGAACTCAATTCGAGTATTGAGCTGAGTTAATTCAATCCGAATTAAACAATAGGGAAGGAAAAATGCCACATTTGAAAATCAAGAGAGATAAGAGAAAAGAGTGATGAATGAGAAAAAGACTCTGGCATCTAGTCGAGTGCAGGCTAGTGCAGCTATGACTTAAGTCAGCGTATGTAAAATTATTTAAGTCAACAAGAGTTGAACCAATATAGGTAATTCAACAACAAAATAAAGTCCAGTGGACCTGAAACTGAATCAATGAACTGAAATGGCGTAGGAACTGCTTTAAGCGATTATAGCCGAAAATTGAGTCATATGTAGAAGTTGGAGTATGGAGTCATATGTGGAAGTACACGCAAGTGAGGAAAGCTTCTGATTGCCATTCACTTGGGAGCGGCCAGCAACGATTCTTTTGCATATGACTCAAGCAGCTCACGACTTCCGGTTTTAGACCAAGTATCCTCTGGGTAGCCAACAGACATCCGTTTGAAGGCGAGCTAAAGTGAGAAGGCGAAGCCCGCGTAGGGTTTGGGTTGTGCATAGGGTTTGGGACCCACTACATAAAAAATACCTCCCTAATGAAATAATAAATAAGTAATTAAATAAATACAGAGAGATTAATATCCATTTAATTTAATTAAAAAAATCAGTAGATCTAATTGAAGTCAGTTTAAGTCCAATAGAGTTAAATAGAAGTAAAATTCGTCACGTCAAATTAAATAATTGGTTTTTCATTCAAACTTTAAATTTTGCATCACGTTTCCTAGAATGCTTTCGATACAAGAAATTAACACCATTTAACCAAAAAAAAAAAAAAAAAAAAAAAAAAAAGCCCGGTAATTGCATTTCTTGCACAGTCATTTCGACATTATTTGCGCATGCATACTTAATTTGTAGTAAAAAATAAGAAAAACAAGAAAAAGTAAATGAAAATAAACAGAAAAAGAAAATAAAAGAAAAGAAAAACAAAAACATATACAAACAAGTGAAATAAACAGTGTTAATGAGGCAAACCATGTTGACAGCAGCCGAGAATTCTGCGAAAAAATCACGAACCAGCGGTAGCGCTTTAAGAAAGAAAAATGAGGAAAAACAAAGAGGAATGTAAATAAAAACAAAGCGCAGATAAATACGAGTGCAATAAACAAACAAACATTGCGGAAATTAGTAAAACAGGGCGAGAATGCAAATAAGCCAAAGTTGGGCGTACAAAAGTCAACAAGCTACAGAGCGGGAGAAGGCTCTGCAGATTGGAGGAATACAAATAAGAAAAACCGACCGCTGCTGGTATTTTATTGCGAGCTAAATAAGCAGAAAAGGCCAATTCTAGTCGAAAAAAAGAAGAAATAAAGCAGCTAATTAAGACATCAACAGGGATGTTGGCTATGGATGCCAGTGCAGATAGCGCCAGTAACGAGCTTACAAACTTCTATTTTCACTTTTTTCGTTTGTGTTACGTTTTTCTCCTCTCTCTTCCTCACATTTTCTATTACTTTTATTGTTCGCACCGCAATCATTTGTACCGCACATTAATCACGTGACAGCAACAATATGTTGCTGCCGGCATGCCACACAGTTGGATGTCATATTTGTCAAACACGAAATGACTAGCGGACATCTTGTGTCGTGTCGAAGTGTCGCATAGTGGCGCATAGAGACATACATAGTAGCGCCGCTGCTCCGCCAATGCCGAGCAACAATGCGTTCGAGCGAATTGCGAATTGTTCGCCGAAAGGCAGCTGACATTTGAAGGAAGTAGGAAGCGAGCATACTATGGGCGAATGAAAGTAATTTGTCATGACGATGAGCGTTCGTGTAAAGTCGAAATTGCTGGTGTAGTAGAGCAGGAAATACGCAGAAAAGGTTGGTCAGTTGGAATTTAATTAAAACTTTGCCGACACGTGTTTGCAGTTAGACATGGTGCGTGCAAGAAGTCAGCCAACAATTGGTGGAAGAAATGAATAGTCTCGGTGAATGTGATGCGTGGGAATTGAAGAAAGAATATGTGTAGGCATGATTTAATGAAATGGTAGCGCCTTAAAACTTATTCGCATATACTATTTGTCAACTGTATAGATGATGTGAAAATCTCCTCCTTTAAGGTTGAATGTTCGTGGTAATGATTTCCTAAAAAGTCCACGGTAGTTTTTTCTGATAAACTTCTTATCTTCTCAATTAGTATTTTGCACACATTACGCTCTCTCTCTCTCTCTCTTTCATTAATCCACCAACTGCTACAACATTACACACTTCTGATAAAACGTCTAGATATGGATGAGCTTGAAATGCTCGATCGAGTAATCGAAAATTGGACTCAACAGATGGACCATCTGAGACGTAGCCGCGGCCAACATTTGAAAGAGATCATCTTTAAAAAAAATAAATGCCAAATAATGTTTTTTCGAAAGATAATAAAAATTTCCATTAAATTTCGATTTGCTGTGTTTTCTTTTTCTTTAAAAAGTAGTGTGCCTCAAAATAGATCACCCTTCAGAATGAGCTTGTGCTCTACATATTAAAAGGACTACTTTTGGGAACACTGTAGAAACTTTGCAGGGTTACGACAGCTTTTTGCACATGGTAGGATCTGAAGAAAACATCTGAAATGTTGAGAATAACGAAACGTCAGCTCTAAGCTTTGGTTGGTGACCTAAGTTCAAATTATATTAAGTTTAAGATTCAGCGACTCAGCCGAGTCCAAGACTCGTTAAATATATATCTAACCATCCAAAAACATTTAAATTTTACACGATCTGATCTGATCGAATAAAATAGTCTAATAACAATTACAAAGTAACCACCAACACAACATTATCACTATCACCTAATAATTGCTTTGATAAACCAAATAAGACTGCGATGGACTGCACTACCATCAGTAGTGAACTAAAAAAATAAGTTCTTCTTGTTGTTATTGTTGTTGCCTTTAACTAAATAACTCATTGAAGTGAAAGCAAACAGCCAACGGCGACATTACATGACCCTACTTCGAAGTGATGCGACCAGACTGCAAGTGCCACAGCTCACTTGCAGCTATCCCTTGTGCCGCACACGCTCCTGTGGCGCGCTTGAAATGGCTGTGGACCTCGTTGAAGTGTTGAAAATAATTGGCAAATGTCAACAGCGGAGCCACGCTGTGAGCAACAAACTCACTGAGCAAGTCTCACTTTTCAGGATGAACATGGGGTAATGGTGGGAGCTGAGAAAGGCCAAAAGCGCTATATTAGTACCAAAATAAAAGCAACAACATGCAGTAGTATTTGCTGTTACACTGACTGTTCAGCACAGTGACCACTTGTAGGGGCTGATAACGAGCAGCTGGTTGGCTGCAACAACAAAAATAACTGAAATATATTGTAAAAGCAACAACAAAACTAACAACCAATAGAAGAAAAACAACAACAACAAAAACAAAAATTTTGTAAGCGCAACAACAAAACCAACAACCAAAGGAGAAAAAAACAACAGCAACAAAAATAACAAGTAAAGAACGGCTAAGTTCGAGTGCAACCGAACATTTTATGCTCTCGCAATTTATTGAACAAATTTTATTAAGACAACACACAAATTTAACCATAAATTCGGCATAAAGGTTAACCGATTTCATTCATTTTCACCAACAAGGTGCACCACATATATCCAAGACTATACGCTCACTTAATTTTGCTAAGATATCTCACATATTAACCAATACATATATGCGGAATAAAACCCACCGTATTTTTGAAAAACCTATAATTAGGTATATGGGAACTAGGAGATATTATGACCCGATTTTAACCATTTTTGGTACAGAGACACACTATTAAATGAAAACAATTTCCTATGAATTACATTAAATTATCTAAGAGATTTACCCATATTTTCGGTTAAAATTTACCCAAAAGCACTGACTTCAACATTTTCGATATCTGGGGCCTTGAAAAGTTATAGTCCGATTTCGACAATTTTTTTCACAAGTGATGCCACGGATCATATACAGTATTTGTGTAAAGTTTTATTCCGCTATCTTCATTGGTTCCTTATGTATATCTTATAAAGTGAAGGAATCAGATGGAATTCAAAATTGAGTTATATGGAAAGTTGTCGTGGTTGTGAACCGATTTCATCCATTTTACACACATGTCATCAGGGTGTCAAGAAAATATTATATACCCAATTTCATTGAAATCTGTCGAGTAGTTCCTGAGATATGGCTTTTGACACATAAGTGGGCGATGCCACGCCCATTTTTCATTTTGTAAAAAAATCTGAGTGCAAGAAGCTGCAGCTCTGGTATTTATTTTGTAAAATTTAGTGTTTCTGACGTGTGTCGTTAGTGAGTTAACGCACTTTTAGTAATTTTCAACATAACCTTTGTATGGGAGGTGGGCGTGATTAATATCCGATTTCTTTAATTTTTGGACTGTATTAAGAAGTGGCTACAAGAAACGACAGAAATTTTGGTTTATATAGCTTCATTGGTTTACGAGATATGTACAAAAAACTTAGTCAAGGGTGGGACCACGCCCACTTCCCCAAAAATATTACATCCACAAATGCCCCTTTATAGTGCGATCCTTCATACCAAATCTGAATAGCTTAATTTATGGCTTAGTTATGGCACTTCATGTGTTTTCGGTTTTCGCCATTTTGTGGGCGTGGCATTGGACCGATTTCGCCTATTTTCAAGAATTTTAAGAGTGCTAAGGAATATGTGTTCCTAGTTTCATTAAGATATCTCAATTTTTATTCAAGTTATCGCTTGCACGGACAGACGGACGGACAGACATCGGGATTTCAACTCCACTCGTCATCCTGATCATTTATATATATATGGGGTTATATCCATATCTAACTCTCTTATTTCTGGGTGACACAAGCAACCGTTATGTGAACAAAACTTTTTTGAGAGAGTATAAAAATGTTATAGTAACAAAAACAACACTAATTGCTAGAATTATTAAAATAGCAACAAAAACAAGTAAGCAACAAAAACATCAGCAATATCAACTATAATAAAAATACCAATAACAACAACAAATCCACATTGCTGTAAGTCATAGTCGCTATATTCTCGCCATTAAATATCGTTGCATATCACCAGGCGCCATAGCGTCGCGTCGCACCAAAATGAAAATGTGCATAGTTTCTGTTCTGCCGCTTCACTTTTTAGCAATTTTCCGCCATTTTACGTCATAATTTAATGCAAAAATTTTTAAGTTACATTGTGCGAGTCAAGAGTGGACATTAAAATTTTAATAGCAAACGAGACCAGGAATATTTACAGAATGGCTGTAATTGGTGACAAAGTGTGGGCACAGCAGACTGCCAGTCTCCAAACAAGTGTGTGTATGCGTGTCTGTGACTTACTATATTACACAGAGTTGCAGCAATTTGCGTTCGGCGCTTTGGTAGGTGTTTACCGCGCCGAGCTTCTGACTCCGAAAGGCCCTTCATGACTAAATGGTATATTTAAAATTTAGTTTAATTGAAATGCATAAAATTTTATGCAACTACCAGAGTCTGGACGCACACACACACACAGTCATTGGTGGACCGTCCGTGCAATATTCTGTTGCCGACGCAACCAAAATATTTTGCTCTGGTTTGCAATGCATTTTCGAGACTTTTGCGTTGAAATTGAAAAAGTTTTTCCATTTAACGCAGATTACCGTAATAGTTGCTGTTGCTGAGCGGCCGGAATGTTGTCCAAATGAGCGCACACAAACATATATACAGATATATACACAGAGTATATGTTGGCTAGCTGCTGTTTAGTGTCGCCCATATTTCGGTTCATAAGCGGCCATATGCCTTAGCTTCCACTGATACACCATTACATTGCTCTGTTCACCGACGCTGTTGCGCTACTTCAAATGCTGTACATTAATGAGTTAATAAGTTTGCCCAAAAATGCCGCCATTTTGGGCGATTGTTAGCGCAAAGCAATCAAAAGTGGCTAAAAAGAAAAGGCAAAACTAAATTATGGCGAAAGCAAATAAGGTATGTCTGACAGAGGACTCAACCGAAATGGCAGAGACTCTACTGTCGTCGTTATTGAGCTGGAACTTGTATTACAAGCAGACGAGGAAGCAATCAAGTGAAGATGATGTCGGAGTACCATGTTAGAGCCTATGGAATCTGGATATAGTTCTGACGTACCAACTTTCTATTTTTAAAAAGAGGTCGTCCTATCTATAAGAAGTTACAACATACCACAAAGACTCTAAGCGTAAGTCCTAAATCTCGGTCGTTAGAAGATAATCCAAACGTATACTGTCGATGAATGTCTAGAAGTCTTTGTACTACTTTACAAGAGATGTTGATCGATAAGGTTTGGAATTTTTCACTTAAAGTACTGTGATAAACCGAATTGTACTGCAAATTACCAACGATATCTTATGAAAATGTCAGTTTTCCAGAAAGTACAAAGATCTTCCACTTGTGGCTCACTTCAGCGAATGATGGAAGCTTCGAAAGCTTTATCGTCAAGCTGTAGTCTAACTTATAGTTTCATAAAAGACGTTTGCCGAGAAACCTGCTGTCGACGAATGGTGTGGTAGTCTACTTTGTTGCATTGAGAAATCTTCCATAATAAAGAAAGAGGCGTTTACACACGCGGTCCACTTCAATGGATGAAACGAACGAAAAATCACAAAAGCTCGAGTAAAGCCTTGATCCTCACGAAATAACTCTACGAAGAACCTTAGTTACCGACTTGAGTTTCATAAAACATACTGAGAGCTAGTATGGTTTCAATGCCACTAAGAACCGAATTAGAAGCGAAAACGTGTGGTTCTGAAGCCAACCAAACTCCAGGTGTCAGCGACCCCGAGAGCCCTCGAGTAACGAGTTTCAAGCGATTTCGATGAATTTTTCAAAAATCGTCCGCCATATTGTGTCCGCCATTTTCAATTGGTAAAACCGATACCGAATTCGTCATTTGAGACTCCAAGAACCCCCGAGTAACGAGTTTCACGAGTATCCGAGGATTTTTTTAAAACGATGTGCGCCATATGATGGGGTTAAATGCACCTCGGATTCGGATTCAGCAACCCGAAAACATAAGGTACACATAGTAAGACCTCTAGTTCAAAAACAATTTTTTTTGTTTGGCTTATGATGAACGACGTCTCTGATGATACTTAAAACTTCTCCGGTAATCGTCCGACTTATATTCAATATTTTTGATCGGTTGCTTTCGGAATTCAGGCAATGATCGTTAGACCGAGAATAAATCAATCGCCCTTTGAATATCTGTTCCAACTAAGTCGTCCTCACCTATGGTTAAGCATTGTAAAATCCACCAGAACCTCAGAATAGTGAAAACTCGCTAAATATTTCAACAAAACAAGTATACTTTTCTGCGACGCATTGGGAATGGGTATAAATAAGGCCACCAAAAACTAGCAAAGAATCATAAAAATTTATGTACATCTATATATATCCCAACAACTCAATCTTTGTGCTCTGCAAAGTGCTTCTTCTTCTACTTAAAACTTTAAATTGAGATGTGTAATTATCCAAAAGTAAATTTTAAACTTTTCAACCAAAAAGCAAGCACTAAGTGGAGCAAAGTAAAGTAAAAAGTGTGTAGTTTATCTAGTGAAATGAGCAATACAGTTCAACTGACGCACGGATGCACAAGTGAGTGAGCGAGTGAGTGCATAAGTAAAAGAGCGTGTGAGTAAGTGAGAAAGTGAGTAGTCGAGTAAGTAACTGTGCCGACTGATTGATTTTGTACGTCGCTGTGGCACAGCTGCACAAATTATTTATGAAGAACTTTCTGTCATTTTCATAGACAGCAAGAAGGAAAGAAAGAAAAAACTGAAACTAATAACTTTTTCGTATTCGTTGAGACGTTTTGGGAGCGCCGCAGACTCAAGTGCGATACAAGTTAAAATAAATTGTAGTGAAAACTTAAAGTTGACTTTATGTGCATTGCGTTTCACTCGCCTGACACTTGCACCCACGCTGCCTGCCATTAGTGTGACTGCGCGTGAAGGAGATGAGCGTAGATGAGATGCACGTGTTGTGCGTAAAGCAATTACTGTTGTCAAAAATGAAAGATTCGAAAAGTTTAAGTTGCGGTTGGGAAAATATAAATCATTAGAAATAAGTTGAACTGGAGAGAGTGCTATTAATTGGAAGTCAAATATAGACATAGAGTACAGAGAATAGTGAGAATTTTTTGTACTTCAATTGGTGTGACCTCGTCTTAGGCAAAGTTTTTTAAATGATTGCCACGCACACTTTATTCACGCCTTATTTTTAAACAATTTTTTTGGCAGATAAACAGGATCCCAAGTATAGAAAAATTAAGGAACTTTTCCCTCATCTGAAATTGATATATACTGTTAACTCATATTACTCTCTTCAACTCTTTATGTAATTAGTGCCCCGATTGGGAGCGGAGACTTAAACATTTCGACGACTTCTTTATAAAGCAGTTTTAAGCATTATATTGTTCTCACAGACAATATTAAAGTACAACTCCATACTAGGCTTGGCCACTTCTTTGCTCGCGGCACATATTCAGCTTAAGATAAATATTGCTGCATAAAGCGCTGAATGCTGGAATAGTACTAACGTAGATATTTTTTTTTTTTAATTTGTATCTTCAGAGCAATTATCCTCCAGCATATCGGCAAAAGGTCTCTGGTGTGGTAAGACAGCAGTGGAGGATGTCGCTAGAAATAGGCGACTTCAATTTTACTGGGAGCCAGGTCACAAGGTCATAGAGGGTAACGAGGTAGTGGACGGTAGTGAAGAGGCGTAAAACTATCATCTGAAAGCATGATCAACGTAGATAAATCTATGCACTGTCTATATGATGATCTAGACAGAAACTTGGTAAAAAAGTTCAAAGCGCGCTGGAAGAATCTACCGGTATGCAAAATCGCTAAAGTTATGTGTATGGGGGTAGATAAGAAGTACACGAGACTTCTATTGACGCTCGATAGAAGGAAATATTGGAATGTGGTTGGCATACTCACTGTCTTGTGGCGGCTACAAGACGAAGCTGATAGATCGCGAAGACCGCAGAATATGTCAAGATCATGGTACCAGAAAAACAATGGAGCACCTCTTGTGTGAGTGTCCTGCATTATGAAGACAATGGCTTCAGCATTTGGGGGCTACACATTACGTTAATCTGGAAGAGATTTCGTTACTGAAGCCACAAAGCCTTTTGAGATTCGCGTCAAACGCAGGCTTCCTAAAGGATGATTACTGGTATCGTAAAAGACGGGTGGCTTTCTAGCCTACCCGTTTAACCTAACCTAACCTATCTTTAGATAGAATAGATTCCCAGAGTCAGCGTCGCTCATAGTTGCCCTCTTAAAAAGAGATTGAACCAGAATCCTCTTTTTTATATTAAATTCGTGTTTAGTAAAGCATAAAGGAGATGAATTCAAATTATTTTCACTTATTCTCCGAATAAATTGTCAAGTTTAGGCCTTTAGGAGGGTTTTAGATTTGCCGAGATTACTCCACAGGACCTCGGATAACCTTAAAAGAGTATATTTAATGAGTTATTGAGAGCTCCATGATCTCAATGTAATTTGTCAGTTCAGTTCTCTTTGAAGACCAGTTCTCTTGAAACTAGAAATCACTAAACAAGTTGAGATCTATAACAATCAAAATTTTACTAAATAATGAATTCTCCTTTTTTTGCTATTTCAGAGAGAGTTTTTCCTCTTCTTTAAGGGAAATACCAAGTATATCAGTGCAAGAAAAAATGGAAAAATGCAAACAATGGAGAATAATTTATGCATAAACTTTACACACAGTCAGGCTGAGTAAAGCCTATATAGACTTCCTTAATTGAGAAAATATTCAAAAGAGAATAATCAAAAAGGCATTTAAGCAATTTACATAAAAAAGCACTAAAGCTTATTGTGGGTACATTTCACTTTCATGCCTCTTATATGTAAAAAAAAAAAATTAAAAAATGAAAAATAAATTTAAATTGATTCGGTAAGCTTTGAAATGGGTACAAAGGGTTAAAAGAGAGAGAAGAGTGCAAAGAGAACAATTTAAAAAATTCAACAAAGGAAAATATGAAAAAAAAGCATAAAATATGCTTAGCAAAGGACATGCTGACGCAATATTAAATAATAAGTATATGCATATATATATATTTACAACAATAGCAATACTAAATACACATAGCCAAACACGCACACACACACAAACTTACAGCTTATAACCGCTGGGCCGCCGCCGCTGGTCAACATTAGCGATGTCTGCGCGGTTGCCGACGTTGAACCTGACGGATGATTTGGCAATGGTGAGGGCATCCTCGCAGCACCGCATGTGGCACCGGCCGTAGCGGCGGTCAAAGGCACTGGTTGTTGCCCCGGCATGTTGAGGCCTATCACATTAACGCCATTCATGCTGCCTGCATGATTCAAGCATACGCGTACAAATACAATAATACAATAAATACAGAATTACAACAATACACGGCCAAGGCGAGCAGTATAAATCACATATACATATATTTATATACGCAAAAACAACAACAATGTTAAAGTATACAAAAGCAAGAAAAGAAGAATAATATGAGTACGTGTATAACGGTAGTAATTTTTCGGTACAGACAAATATAGTTCTTCAAAAGTTCATCAGTATGTAAGTATGGAATGTGTGTACAGTGGCCAAAAAGTATTTATAAGGATCTTAAATGCCTTCTCGTAGGGTCAACTTACTCTAAGAACTTAATAGAGAAACTTTAAGAGAGAATTATTCCACGAATCGTCCCTCTAGTTTATTGCTATAGCCCTAATTAGTCGGTGTAACCTAAGACAAATTTTTCTGCAGTCACTTGAAGTTAATGCAGGGAACTTAATTGAGCTCTTTTTTCTCTTTGACATTAAATAGCGAAGATGTGATCTCAAATATGCTTTTGATAGTTCCACGAGTTGTAATGGATGGTAAATTTACTAACGGTTCACAAGTGAGTTCTTCAAGCGGATATTGACAAAAAGCTTCAAAGACCTGGTCTTTGGTACAATTTTTTTAATCAGGACTGATGCGATTTTTGAATATAAGCTTGAGGTTAACTAGAAGACTAAATGTCATACTTTTGGTCGATCATTCTATATCTTAGAGGGATTAAACTTTACTTTGACTACTACTAGCTAACTCTGAAATCATAAAGGGGAGCTTTTTGGATACAAGTAGTTGTTTAACCTAAATATTTAATATCTATCTTTAGAAGGTACAATCTTCTACAAGAGCGTACAGCTCCTGGCGTACGTCGATGATATTGATATCATCGGAAGCAACAACCGCGCCGTTTGTTCTGCTTTTTCCCGCATGGATAAGGAGGCGAAGCGAATGGGTCTGGAGGTGAATGAGGACAAGACGAAATATCTCCTATCATCAAGCAAACAGTCGGCGCATTCGCGTCTTGGCTCCCACGTCACTGTTGACAGTCATAACTTCGAGGTCGTAGATAATTTCGTATACCTGGGAACCAGCATCAACAACACGAACAATGTCAGCCTCGAAATCCAGCGCAGAATAACTCTTGCCAACAGGTGCTACTATGGACTAAGCAGGCAATTGAACAATAAAGTCCTCTCTCGACGAACCAAAATCAAGCTCTACAAGTCGCTTATCATTCCCGTCCTGCTTTACGGTGCAGAAGCTTGGACGATGTCAACATCAGATGAGATGAGACTAGGAGTTTTCGAGAGGAAAATTTTGCGCAAGATTTATGGTCCTCAGAACATTGGAAACGGCGAATAGCGCAGACGATGGAACGATGAGCTGTACGAGTTATATGACGACATTGACATAGTTCAGCAAATAAAAAGACAGCGGCTACACTGGCTAGGTCATGTTGTCCGAATGGACGAAAACACTCCAGCCCTGAAAGTGTTCGATGCAGTACCCGCCGGAGGAAGCCGAGGAAGGGGAAGGCCTCCACTCCGTTGGAGGGACCAGGTGGAGAGCGACCTGGTTACACTTGGGATCTCCAACTGGCGCCGAACTGCGAAGGAGAGAGAGAGGTGGCGCACTATCGTCGATTCGGCTATAACCGGCTAAACGGTTGCAACGCCAATCACATACATACATCCTTTACAAAGCTTGCTTATATATTTCATGGTAGAAAACTTAATTTTCTCCGGTCTATATGGTAGTACATAATTGAATTACAAGACCATAAATTGGTTCTGCTACTTATGTTTACTTCAAAACCATTCGAAAGCAAATAACCTGTTTTATTATGCCAGAAATAATGATAATGTACCAGTCTAGTTGGTTGAACTTGACATTAAGTATAGTCAAAAAGGAATTGTAATTTTCAAAGCATGTGAGACAAGATATAGATTTTCTAACACCAGTTCATTAAGTACTATTTATTAAAAGACGACTTTTAAGCTTCGAAAGAACGAGTTGTTAATCTCAAGAATCTTTAGTATCAGTAGAAATGGAAATGGAGCGAGAACATGCGAGCCATTAGAGATTTAGCGTAGGACAAATAAATCGAGAATTTTCTAATATATAGGCGATCTCAAGAAGCAATCAAATCCACTGAGATTCATGTATGGTTGAGTAAAAAAGGGGGGTTGCTGTAGTTTGTCGTTTGCGGGGGTCGTCATCAAAAAGGGGGTCCAGGCTTTATTGGTCGTCTCATTGGATCTTGTTTTATATGGCGGATCCCAAACCCAACGCATAACCCTGGTTGGTATTACGTTTATATAGCGAGCCGCTTGACTTATGACAGACGCCCGCTTTCAGCCGCACCTCCTCGTGGACAGACGCTGCGAACCTTGGCGAACCCTTAAACCGAGTATGTCGGAGTGGCCTCACCAAGGCTCCCTCTCTTTTTGCTTCTCGCTGAGTACCATTCGGAGGTGTAGGAATTAAGCATGATAGGTACGCTGCAACTGGATACGCAGAGCAGCTACCACACCCCATTTACATCCGTATGGACATAGTGCGGCGCATAAAAATACAACAGTTGTGCTGGCTTGGAAGTGGAACAGTGGAAGAAACGACTCCAACACGAAAAATATACGACACGGTACCCACTGGCGGCCGACGGAGAAAAGGACGACCGAAACGCAATGCGGAAACGACTGGCGAAGGTTTATGGACGCGGCCAAAATCCGGTTGTAGTGCCAAATTGATGATGATGACGATGCTATAGTTTTATGGAACACCTTCTATTATGAAGTCGGGTACAAGGTTCCGAGGTTGAAGTCTCATATGACCAAATGTAGTCGTCTAATGGAAGTTCATGCTGAACCCAAGAATGTTCTTCTGAATTCAGAGAACCTTTCATCAAAAGCCAAAGCCTAGTAGACGATTTAAAAGTTTGAAAAATTATTTTAAATCATAACGGATGTTAAGAAGCAAATTGATGGAATCGAATATCAAAAATTTAGTCTTTGAGTGCCGAACGAAGTTACTAGGAATCACGAAACACCTATAATAGCACATTGCAGTTAATCAGATCATTTTGCGATCATTGTGGTACATAAATCCGACGAATGTATATATAAAGAACGGATATATGATAAAATGTTTAAAAAAAAATATTGGCCACTGTACATATATACATAATATGTGTGTATATATCAAGTAAGATGGCTATATCCTTGTCACTTTTTTTGCAAAAAATTAAAAGATAAAAATTCACAGCTAAACACACACAACACGTGTACAAATACGAGTATATATGTATAAATGTATACGGAGGAAACGTGTAAAAAATCTGGTTAAATCAACTAAATAAAATCCGCTAAAATAAATATAAGCGGCTTCGGCAAACGTGGCTATATGTATGTATATGTAAGTGGGTTTGCAATATGTATAAGTACAAAGTGGATATGTGAATATGTAAATATGTATAACATATATGTGTGAGCTTCAAAATGGTTCTGTGTAATATAGAGATGTATGAATGTATCCCTATATGCGTACACGAGTTAGTAGGTATATATATTGGTCTGTATGCATGTATGCACATTTGTGTTTTTACAAGATTAGCTGCATTACTGAACGCTTTGAGCGCTCTACACACACACACACACACACCCACAAACACTATAGCTAAACGACACACACAGGAAAATGTAAAATGTAAAATGGAAAATCTTAAGCTGCAAGCTCACTAATGTCGCACTCGTGTCGTGTCGCGGCAGCTTAACAGTTACAAATTGGCATGACATAAAGCCCGCCGATTAACTGTATAAACTGAATAAACTGCATAGGTAAACACACATACACGAGGAGACGTAGTGAGCGCGCCGACCCGTTAGTAGGGACCCGGTGGCAAATACCGAAATTGATACACGAATTTATTTTAATTAAATTTACCGATTTTGGCACCGCCGAAAGGATCCTTGAACATCGTCGTTGTTGTTGCGGCCGGCGTTACCGTCGCTGCGCCATGATGCAGGCCGGCGGCGCTCAACAAATGCCCACCGTGTCCGCCATGATGGCCATGTGGCAGTGAAGTTGTCTGTTTAATGGCGTTCGCACGGCCACGTGTCGGTGGTCCCTGTTCACGTTTGCGACGCGGCTGCTCGACGGGTAGCACACGCCGACGTTTCTTTGGCAGTTTCGAACGTGCCTGGAAGGTAAAAGATACAGAGAGATACAAAAAAGTAAACAAAAAGTTTTAAATTACAAGAATATTTTTATATATATATGTATGTGTGTGTGTGTGCTGACAGCAGCCAACGGCATAATCAATGCCAATGAAAGGGTAATGTTTGCATAAAAAGCCTTTTATATGCGCTGCCTGTTGTATGTAGCAGCTTAAAAGCTGCTGCGCTGGTAATTGAAGTGAAAGTTTATAGTCTGTGCTCGCATATATTTTCATATTCTGTGTGAACTTATTAATTTCGAAGTAGCTCCAAATTGAATGTAACGAGAATAAGTGTGTGTCATAATTTAGACTTGGAAGAGTTAACATAGAAAGAGGCGTTCAAATAACTTAACTTGAACTTATGAGCATGAATTTCAATAAATTTGCATATTTATAGATTAGGTAAGGTTTGAAAATATGCTATGAATATGAATTCCCAAAAAAATGGCAAACAATATATTAGAATTCAAGAAATATGTGAATTACAATAAATATTAAAAGCTCTCTTCCATATGAAGCTCAAAAGCTTGAATACCCTCTGAGTATCATATGGAGGATCTTTTCCCTCGGAGACGCTGTTGTTCTTGAAGTGATATAGTATAGAAAGACATAAGTGTATTCAATGTCAGATTCTAGTCTAGATGGAGACTGACCCAAGAGCAGCTCGGACTTCCACGAGATCGAACTCTCGTTAATATCAGTTTGTTCTAACAAATTCGGTGCGTAAGGAAAGTGGAGGGATACAGAAGAAGAGTTCTTTAGTGATTTTAAGGTGGTATAAATCCTCTCTAAAAGGCAAAAAAAGCACGGAATTTGATTCGAGACGATCTAATATTTTAAAATTAGCTTCGCAGCTTGGACTCTTAGGTTAGGTTAGGTTGTAAGGCTGTTTCCCAAAGGGAAAACACACGTAGACTTTAAAATATAATCCTTTGTGAAGCCTGGATCCCCCTTAGATTAACAAATTAGGAGTCAACAAACCGCCCTGAACCTACTACAAATCCTCAATCCTTAACCTCTATATTCGCTATTTCGCGAGCCTGTTCTAAAACGTGAGATCCAAGAAATCTCTTTCTTGATCTCGCAAAGGCGGGACATTCCAGCAGAAAGTGATGAGACGATTCCATCTCATCCTCCTCCATTCAGTTCAGTTCAGTAGACCTACCGTGGTTAACCTTAGGCCAGAAGGATCTTGCGACTAAGCATGTGTTGGTAACTGACCAGCGCCTAGCCAGCTCAGCCGAAGCCCATCTGTCCAATAGCAGACCGCAGTAACGGTGCTCCTACATGTTTCCATGCTTCTAATAGTGAGTCCGTCGCCCCTGACCTTGCAAGGTCATCAGCCTTACAATTCCCCGCGATTCCGCAGTGGCCAGGAACCCAAACTAGTCTAATTGAAAAGTATAACGATGCCACCGACAGTGAGGATAGGCATTCCTTAACCAACCCTGAGCGCATGTTCAATGAACTCAGAGCTAGTATCGCCGCTCTACTATCTGAGTGGATCACCACCTCCCTAAAGGTTGTAGCTTGGACTCTTACCGAAGCATATCTTAGAAAAGCTTTTCTGGCATACGCGCTCGTTAAGAAGATTTTCTAACAAAAATTTCCTTTAATAAGAACGCTAAAAACTTTGAGGGACAGCCCTGCTTCCGTAGACATCACCTTTGGTGACACTTGTTTCGAGCTAAAACATGAGAGAAACTTGGGACATTTTCGTAGTTAGTCTCGAGATCCGATTACGTCAAAAAGCTCGTTTCGCATTGCTACATATATATAAATGTCTCCATCTCCCCAAGAACAATCTGTAGTGATCTTTATCAAATAGGGGATTCTAGTGGAACCCTAATTGCTTTGTAAGATTATACTTTGATGTCAAAAGAATAGAAAAGAAATGGTGATATAGAACTTGTAACCTTTCGTCACCAAAGTTCCGACTGAACTCAATGAATCCTGAAAGTATCGTTTGAGCCTCTGTATATAGCAACAGAGTTCTGTTTGAGTTGGAAACCTTTGGTATCTTGATGTCTGCCAACTGAAATAGCGGTGTCTAAAATCCCGGTTAGTAAAATCAGACATAATTTCAGTAGGATAGAAGGGTCGTCAAGACCTAATATTGTAATGAATAACAGCTTTGGATTACTGATATGCAAGGGGATGCAAGAGCTTTAGTTAGAAGCCATCCCTCGAATATGGGAAGTTGTAATATGTCATATATAGTACATAGAAAAAGTAATCCAAAACGCACTAAGTAAGTTGTTTGGAGTTCTAACCATAAATACTTAAATTCAATATGTCAATTTTGTACTATTAACACTAATCAACTTACCTGTGTGTGTGAGTAAAACATGGAAAAATTGCTAACGATGACGGGTACCGGCAGTGCTATCGTCAATACGCCAGCAAGAGCACATAGTGCGCCAACAAACATGCCCGGATAAGTTTTCGGCGCCACATCGCCATAACCGACAGTGGTCATGGTGACTATAGCCCACCAGAGACCGAGCGGAATGCTTTTGAACTGGTTTTCAGGGTTGTCCTGAAATTAAAGAGTGTTAAGTTTAAGTGTTAGATAAACATTAAAGCCACTTTACCTGCAACTTCTCCGCGTAGTAAGCCAAACTGGCGAAGAACACAATACCGAGCACTAGGAAGAAGACCAGCAGCGTTAGCTCTTTCGCCGACGCTTTGAATGTGTGTATGAGTATGCGCAGCCCGGGTGAATGACGCGTCAACTTGAAGAGACGCATAATGCGTACTATCGAGAAAGCCTCCAAGAGACCAGTGTACTCGCCCATACGTTGCATGACATCTGTGTAGAAGCTGAGTGTGGCTGTGAAGTCAATTATATTGACAGGTGACTTGATGAATTGCCAAATATTTGGTGAAACCTGTTTAAATATTGCATTAGTAATGAATTTACTTTTCACAAAAGTCTCGCACTTACAATTAGCCGGATGAGCACCTCGATGAAGAACCACACATTGCACACCAGCTCCACGTAGAAGAAAGCCTCGTGCGGCTGTCCGTACGACTCATGCCAGCCATGTCCATGATGATCGACACCGCCGAGCAACTTCTGTTGTATCAAATCCTTCACATTGCGTATGGAACGTTTCAGGCGATTGCGATTCGTGGTGCCAACGCCGCCACCTTTCAGCGTGAATGTGGCTATCGGTTGACTGCTGTTGGCACTGCCCGATGCCGAATAATTTGTTACCTTGAAGGTATGCGCTAGCGTATAGTTGATGCCGCTGGCACTGGAAACGTTCATGAAACCGTTCCCGTGCGTCGGCGGTGCCATATTGCCCACAGCGCCGCTGCGTGTACCCGGTGCCGCCGTCACTGTGGTGGCTATGTGTGCGCTCGGCGGCACCGGTGGCATGTTATGCTGATGAGGTATACTCGGTATGTGCACGGCTGGCGTGTGCGGTACAGCCGACGGACTAGGTCCATGTATGGTGTGAGTGGCGGGGAAGTCCACACGAAAACCCGGATGTGTTTTCAGGCAGAACGATATCACAGAAACGAATATAAAGAAAACCGACATACTAGCTACGATCTGTGGGCGGAAGAGAGTAATATCTACAATAGAATTATACAAAAAATAACACGTCTGGAGCTTACTTTAGCACCCGTCGAACTGGAGGGCTCATCAAATAGCGCCCACACTTTCGGTTTAATGCGTTGCCAACAGCTGAGTCGTCCATTGATGAGTGCTTCTTCGAAACCGAATAGACGTGCAATTTGTTCTTCAGAGGGTTTTTCATTTTCAATATCTAATTTATCTAAAATGGCTAAAGTATTCTAAAAGAGAAAAAGTGGATTCCGACTAAAACTACTGTTTGTGTTTTTATTTGGGGATCGCTTGCTTTTACCTGTGTGTCACGGTGTATGCTGTAGGTCGACCAACAGCATGGTTCTACTTGGTTCGAATCAAGTCCCCAAAACTCTAGTTCCTCTTCGAATAGTGGTCCACAGACATCTGTGGGATAGTGTAGTTTACCGGTTCTGAAAGTTGAAAGAAGTTAAAGTGGAATGAGTTGTTTTGAGGTAGATGGAAATTAAAATAGGTTAATGTAGACCAGATAACTGTAAAAACTCTAGCTAAAAAAATCATCGAGATTAAGTGGCTTAGTACTTTTTTTAGTATTTGAGGAGAGAGTCCAAGACTTCCTAACCAATACATTACTACACCGAAATAGAATGAATCTTATCTCAAGTATTCATTAGATCTTCACATCTCTCTCGCATATTCTAACAATACACTAGGTTAGGCCAAAGGTCCAAGATATAAAGTAAGGACGAGGTGAGATTATGTTAAGATTCTTCTCAATGAATACATAGTAGGGTCCAGTGAGAGAGGATGAAATCTGAAGTTTGTTATTGGGCTCTACCAATATAAGATCCAATAATAAAACTGTTGTGAAAGACCAATAGATCGACGAAATATAATTTTAGTTGATCACATTCAAAAGATATGGTTATGGGTGATAGTCAGTATAGTTAAGAGTCCACAGGAAAATACCTAAGATTTATCTTTGGTAGAGAAGACTTCGGATCACTTCTCAGATTATTATGAAATTGGATTAGATGGGTCCGTAGAATAGTGAGCAGCTAAATAAAATACTTTAGAGCTTAGTAAAGAGAATTGAAATGAAAAAGCTGATTGATGAGACCACATGCCTTCTGATTCTGGTAATTTCTGAACTTTAATGGTCCAAGAATTTATAACCAAAAGTGCCTGAAAACAACAAGACACCATTAAGTCAACTTTAAGTATTAAAATATTAAAAAAATACACGTAACCCAAAAATTAAGTCAATGCACGAAAATTGGCCCAATTTAATTTACTACACACCAAAGAGGCTTCGATAACCCGGTAGTAAATCGAAATGGATCAAAATTAACATAGCATCAATAGCTGAGCTGAGCAATAAATGATGTTATTGGAACTTTTTTGAATAGATTTAGTTAATATTAGCTTGGTTTGGACCAGTTTGATAACTAGTTTTTAACAGGTTAATATGTTGGCAGCTTTTTCAAAAATAAATTATCTTTTTAATTTTTTATACACATTCAATAAAGAAAATGTTAAGAGTAAGGCCTGAGATTAATACCCATTTCCGATCGATTTGGCACTAATCCAAAAACAGCCAAACTGTAACCAGTCGTTATATCAAATATTTCTAAATCTACTTTACACATATTGAATAAAGGGAGTATGTAGGTATACCTCACATGCGTGTATATAAATATGTACATGGCTGTAATGCCAAACGAGGATATAAATAAAATTAATAATTCCCGTCGTGTACGCGACAGGCATGATAAAGACATTGATGCACAGCAGGTGGTTGGGCCGGAGCGATCTAATTTACCGAACAAAGCTTTTTTTAAAACAACAAAAACAATAAAAATGGAACGGAAGATGTGTTTACATATGTGTACATATATATGTGTGTATAAGACTAAGTAAATTAAGATGAGAACGAGACTACATATACATACATAGATGGCATGATGGAGTGGGTGCGCACCGACGTTTTAAGAAAATGCTTAAAAGCGGTAATCCGCTTTACTAAAGCGTGATGAAATGAAATTATTATTACCATAAAAGAAATTGCTTTCCTCCAAGATGCTAATGGTGGGTAAAAAGCAAAGTGAGGTGAGAAAGCGCGAGGAAGTATATTATATTGAACACCTCAACTGTGGTATAAGTGAGGAATATACATTCTAGCTTATCTGCAACCAAGTTTACAGTTTACAACAAAAAACAGAAAAAAACAACAAGCCAATAAAAAGTCATGTGAAGTCAGCAGTCAAAGCGTGTGTGAAACTTTAAGCATGGAGAAGTTGGTTTGAGATTATTTGAAGAACGGATACAATTCTTAAGTTTATTAGAAAAGTACCAAGAAATGCATTTCTGTGACAAGCAAGGTTGCTTTCTTTATGTGATATTTTTTATGAAACTCACCTGCAACAGTAAAATTAGCAGGTTATTATCGTTAGAACGGCTAGAACTGCTACTCTGCTCAAGATCTATTCATTACAATGTTTTTAGATGGGATAAAAATGATCCTTACATGGAAATCTACTATATGGTACTTAGGTTGATCGATATTGTCAGATCCACAACTCAATCTCAGAGCAGATCTCAGTGATATTCACATAATGTTTTAAAGTTTTTAACTATAATCCAGCCTTAAACCTTTTAACAATATATCTAGTTTTTGGTTCCAATCCACTATTTCGGACATTATATTCTTTCTTGTCAAAGTAACTGAAGTATTTTGTAAGCTTTATTCAATCTAACGCGATAGTTCGAAGATAATCTGACTTTATTAAGTTATAGTTCATCGTGGAAGGCCTAAAAAAAATTTTACAAACAAGTAAGGAAAGGCTAAGTTCGGGTGCAACCGAACATTTTATACTCTCGCAATTTATTGATATATTTTTATTAAGATAACACACAGTGTGACCCAATTTGCAAATCCTATAATTAGGTATATGAGAACTAGGGGAAGTTATAACCCGATTTTAACCATTTCTGGTACAGAGACACACTATTAGAAGAAAAATATTTCCTCTGAATTAAATTAAGATATCTGAGAGATTTACCGAAATTTTCGGTGAAAAATTACCATGGGGCTCTGAATCCTTCATATTCGATATTCGGGGCTTTGAAAAGTTAGAGTTCGATTTCGAAAATATTTTCATAAGTGAAGCCACAGATGATATACAGTATTTGTGTAAACTTTTACTTCGCTATCTTCATTGTTTCCTTATGTATATATTATAAAGTGAAGAAATAAGGTGGAGTTCAAAATTGAGTTACATGGGAAGTTGTCGTGGTTGTGAACCGATTTTATCCATTTTCCACACGTGTCATCAGGGTGTCAAGAAAATATTATATACCGAATTTTATTCGAATCGGTGGAGTAGTTCCTGAGGTATAGTTTTTGACCCATAAGTGGGTGATGCCACGCCCATTTTCAATTCTGTAAAAAAATCTGAGTGCAGCTTCCTTCTGTAAAATTTAGTGTTTCTGACGTTTCTCGTTAGTGAGTTAACGCACTTTTAGTAATTTTCAACCTAACCTTTGTATGGGAGGTAGGCGTGGTTATTATTCGATATCAACTATTTTCATGGTATGTGATGGGGTACGTAAGAGAAACGACTGCAAAAAGTTTGGTTTATATAGCTTCATTGATTTGCAAATAACCGATTCAGTAGCGGCGCCACGCCCACTTCCCCAAAAAAATTACATCCAAATATGCCACTTCCTAGTGTGATCCTTTGTTCAAAATTTTACTTTTATAACTTTATTTATGGCTTAGTTATGACACTTTATGTATTTTCGGTTTTCGTCATTTTGTGGGCGTGGCAGTGGTCCGATTGTGCCCATTTTCGAAAGCAACCCTCTTACGGTCCCAAGGAACATGTGTTCCAAGTTTCATTAGGATATCTCAATTTTTACTCAAGTTATTCGTTGCACGGACGGACGGACACACAGACATTCGGATTTGGAATCGTCTCGTTAGCATGATCATTTTGATATATATAGCCCTATATCTAACTCGTTTAGTTTTATATCATATCATAGAGAGAGAACAGTGTAGTCCAAAAAATGAATTAGGGGCGAAAACTATTTCTATTAAGATCTATCCATTGCTATGTACATCGAAATTTACTCTACGGTACTTAGACCGATCCATATTGTCAGATCCACAACTTTATCGATACAATCAAGATCTTAAGACTTACAGATATTAAAAATATATGGTCAGGTAGCTCTATACAAAAAATTTCCTATACTGATAGAGATCGTTTTGGAACGAATCGGCTATAGGCTAGCAGCGCAACAGAACTATGATACCACAATAACAACAACTTTTTCCGAATCATACTACCTTCATGCTAGCAATTTAGCTACTTAGCAATTTGATGAGAATAATAATCAAATTCACGATGCTCATGAAAGCAAAGATGCAAAGACAAGAAAAAAAATCAAATGAAAATGAAGAAGGCATCCTTTAATGGATCTAAGAACTATTTTAGATCTGCTGAGAAATAGATACTAATAATTACAATATTTATATATATCCGGTTCAATTTCTATAAAAGATAGCAATTAAATGTCTTGCGACCTATAAAAACTATGAAGGTTACTAAGAAAGCTATTGTATGCAAATACATTTCAAATGCCACTGCAATGACGCACACATTTTAAGTAAGTGAATCCCCAAGCCGAGAGCGATGTCGTAATACAAGGTTGTTATGATAAATCCGTGTATATTTACAATATTTTATATGTAAGCTGTAAATGCAACGCTTTTCTTGAGAATTTATCAAGGTTATAGGTGGTTGAATAAGATGTATATACCATAAGATATTTTCGAACGCTATGAAATGATTCATAGAAACAGCTGATTGGTCTAATATAAGTGCTACATTTTGAAGTTGAAAAATTAGTTACTTGCTCCAGAAACAAAGTCTGGAAAATTTATAGAAAACAACTGAGGGTATGAAGATCTTACATGAGCTCATATACAGATGCCTCTACCTTTCTGGTTATAGTATTTCTTTAAACATTAAGGAATTATTTTTTTATCTAATGAAGTCTAAATGAAGCTGGCTGAATAATTGCTCGATCACAAGCCAGCAGAGATCATATGTTCAATTATGCTGCTTTTTGGGAAGGGTCGATAAAAAGGATAAAGATATTCGCGAACATGACTATAGTGATATTTCGAAACGATGTACGAAGTGTCAATTATATTATTGACCTTGAAATGAATAAAAACATCAACGACGATTTTGATATTGAGCTGGATTTGAAAATAAAGCGGCATGGTGAGACTAGAAGTTGTATCGAAAAATAATAGGTTATGATTTCGAAATGTTAATGTTTTTATTGGAAAACGTTATACTATTTTGAATGTCTTGAAGTGAACTACTAGCAAATTTGGCAGGTTTTAAAATAATCGAAAAAGTGTGGATCCACAATTTCCGGGACTAAGAACTAGGTGGTAAGAAATACAATTAGAATTAATTCATGTTTATTGAGCTCACCATTGCTAAGCTTTAACCCTTTCGCCCCTACTGGGACAATATGTCCCAGCAAACTTCAAACATGTGTATAACTCTTAATTTTGATCCAATAACGCATTGAAATGTACCCGATAAAGCCTTGAAGTCTTCTTTGATGATCAGTAACCGCATTCCGTTATTATTGACATCAATTTCCCGTTACCGAATATTTTGCACAGACATTTCGCGAAATTTCATCAGGTACGCGTTGTATTTCAATGTGAAATGTCTATCTGGTTCCGTTTTTATTCGTAATATTCCGCTTACTTTACGGTTTAGGTGTGTATAAAGATAATTCCTTCGAAATTGGAAACAAATTGGATTGAAAAAGGTAAGTTTTTTATATTTGTAACTACATTGGGACATATAATCCCAATAATGCATTTGTTTGGGATAATAATATCCCAATATTTGTTTATACCATTAGATGTCTACAAGGAAAAAATTGGGTGAGAACGAAATTGCTGATTATTTTTTACAAGAGGATAGCGACGATATGGCCGATGATTTTAGTGCCCCTGAGTCTAGCTATGAACCATCGGATGACGATGACGAAGATGCGGAAGTTCCTGTAGCAAACGCTAAATATGTAAGCAAATCAGGTGATGAGTCTTCTTCTGAATCGGAGTTGGATGACGATGACGGTCAAGTTTTAGGCGATCATCTTAATTCTTTAGAGAACAGTGAGGATCAGCCATTAGGCAATAAATGTAGCTGGACAAAGTTTGACGCCGGCGACGAAAACAAAAAGATGGTTCTAAATTAGAAGTTGATTATCCACTAGCTATTGCAGACTACTATCGCATAATGGGGGGCGTAGATTTAGCAGATCAGAAGGCTGCAATATACGACATGAATCGTAAGTCGCAAAAATGGTAGAAAAAGGTATTTTACAAGATTTTTATGCTAGCTGTGGTTAACGCTTGGATTATATTTACACAATGTCAACGCCGTAAAATTTCGCTCATTCAATTATTTGTGCCATTAGCCGAGTCAATGATAGCTGAAGGAATAAAGCACAAAAAGCTCACAACACGTCAATGTGGGGGAAGACCAGCAAAGCGATCACGAACTGAACGTCTAAATATTGGCGATCATCTTCCTATTGAACAGCCTTCTCGTCGCCGATGCGTTCAATGTACTTCACAAAATAAGAAAACCAGAACCAAATACGTCTGTTCTGGATGCAACAACGCTTTATGTTTTGAATGTGTTGCTTCTTTTCACAAGTGACCTAAATTTGTAAAAGGAAAAATGAATAAACAGTGAAATCCATTATTTTTTATTAAAAGTTGATATTTAATTTTTTGTTCCTTTTGGTATTATTGGGACTTATGCGTCCCGCCTATAAATGTTATTGGGAATATGTATCCCAGGATAACCGTAAGGATATCCGATTTTTCAGGTATGCCAAACATCTTATATTTTAGTCATACTACAGTATTTGCTGTCGTAATGATGAAAACCCCGCCTGATTTCGAAAAAAAACTCAGGGGTGAAAGGGTTAAGAAAATATTTATGTCACTCTTTACAAAATCCGGTTTTACTGAACCACACTCGTAGCAACTGACTTGTACCATTAAAGTGCTAGCTGTCCAACTAATAGATTAATCACAGCTTCACTTATTGTCGACAGCAGTACATTCACCAGGCAATAAATTTATTTCTATATATGCATATATACCTATATCAGCAAAAAGGTGCAGACGTCAGGCACTTCAGCTGTCAATCAACTGATGAACAAATTGCTACGGTAATAAATTAAATAGATTTAGGCAAAAACCGAAAATTAACCGCAAATAAATTATACTTTGCAGAGAAATTTACGAAATTACTTGCAATATATAGACAAAGGCAACAATAACAACGAGCAGTTTAACAAGTCAATAGTGATTGGTATGCGCTGAAAACCGGATTCTTGCCACAAATTGCGGGACTTTACAAGAATTTGAAATGATTTGTAGAGCACTAATGAGCTTGAATATGTTGCTGGTGTAAATATAGAGATATGTAGAAATTAAAAAATCTATTTTTAGCACAGCACTCACCTGTAGTAGTTGAGTATTTGCGTGAATACACCCGGATGGCGATCAAAGAAATATTCATTCAGCACCGGATCATAGTTTGCCAGCGCCTCAGTGAGGCGGGAAAGGCGTGTGGCGGGTATTTTCTTCAATGTTGCCTTATACGTTTCATATCTGTAAACAAGAAAAGATAAAAAATTATAAATAAAATGTGAAAAGTAGTAAGAAAAGTAAGGCAAAAAGGGAATATGAAGTGATAAGTATGCATGCAAGTTTATGAGTATGCATATAAGTATATAAGTCAAATGCTTAAGAAATGCTTGTAGTGTATGCTTTTGAATAATTAATTTGCAGCGGCACAAGAAATGTCATTTCATAAGACAAATAAATACACACACACATACACACATACAGCGAGAATTTGTGGTCTGCAGCGTCACAGTCAGCGGTGGTTGGCCGTAAGGACATTATATTGTGTTTTTGTTTTTGCCTTTTTTTTTTGAAAAAGCCTTGACACATAATTTCATTAAAGCCAAGTGTTTGAATATCGCACGATACAAATACACACACACAAACAAACTGGTATATACATATGTAATAAATATTCTTCAGCAAACGTTATATCGTGTTGCTGAGCAGCTGTGTCCTTGCGGCATATGGCGCTAATGCATTTAGAGCATGAACACTGACAGGCAATAGGGTATAAAAGTATAGCGTAGAGATATATATAAATATATACATATGTATATATCTATTCATGTATGTTTGTATATCTCCAAATCTATATAGAATACTCATTTTCCATGAAATCAAGGTTCGCACACACATACGTCCAAACAACTGTGACTTAATTCAAGCAGATTTATTTCCCGAAAACGGTAAGTAAACTGATTATCTGGTTTTGAGTGCTGTATGTATATATATATATATATATATATATATATCTATATATGCTCTATTTAGCTTTCAGTTTGCATTTAAAATTGCAATTTTATAGGTCAGCAGCTATCTGCTGTGACTGTCAGAAGTGCCAAAAACTGTTAGTGGTCAGTGAAATCGGAAAATTTAAAATGAAAATTCTTAGAAAATCTTAAAATTGTGAGTGCTACTATATATTTGTATTCATATAGAATTCGTTAGGTTATATTTTTATTAATAAATATTTAATTATTTGAGGTCTTTATACCTTATTTGAAATAATGAAATTACAGAGTTTATCTTCTTTTCGTTTATCTTGCTTTCTTAGCAATGAAATCGGGCTGAACTTAAAATGAAATATTCTCTAATAATACTTCAATAATACAAAAATCTCAAGGAGAACAAAATTATTCGAGATATCTGCCCAAATGTGCTATGAAATATATTATAGAATCATTATGAACCCAGTATTCCATATCTTGGTGATCCCTTCTGATGCAATCTCACGATTGACTCTGAGAAAGTTTATTCTTTAAAAGTCTCAATGCACATATTAATTAATATGTGCAGATCAGCAATTCTTCGTCAGGGAAAGCTTAAAGGTTTTAAATCGCATCACAAAGTAAACCATTAGTCACCCCGAGAGACAATAAGAACATTGCCGCACTTGGCGATCTATACAGTTCAAACCAAAGATCATCTAAATACCAAACGTAATTTTCTAGTCTCGAAAATTCGTTCACTGAAAGCTCACCATTGTTAGAAATTGATCTACTGAGAGTATTTTTAAATGCCAATAGCTTAATGATGTCATTAACCCCTTGTTGACCAAGGCCAGAAAGAAATCAAGTCTCTAATCTAACTTCAGTGACCTTCTAAGGCAAAAATATAAAATATTTGACAAATAATGACATTTTTGGTGATTTTTTTTTGTACTTTGCAGTGCCGTTGGTTTACATGTTATAAAAAATTCAATTTGTCCATTAGCAAGACCAAAAAGTAATATGGTACTTAAAAGTACCGTCGGACGACGAAGGACTTCGCCTAACTGATTATCTAACTATCTCTTTCTGGCAACACTAAAATGTCTCCCACTCTTTATCTCTGTTATTACATCTACCGCTTTGAGAACGAATTTGTTTATAAGCTATCAGATACAAGTTTTCATAGCTTCCTTCGAGCACTAGATAGGTAGGTAGGTAAAGTGGTTGTCAAATGACGCACCTAGGCCTTTAGGAGGCCAATTGTGAATCCACTGGAAATAAAGCCCATTACACTACAATGTTCTCTTTGAACCACTTTATGGCTTTTATAAAGTTGAGCAGCTCAACAAGTTTAACGAACGCAACTTCCGAGATGTTGTCTAGAAAACCGATCCGATTGTTGTGAGTATTTTCCTGTACAATGCTTTGCATTAACATAGAAGATGTACAACAGTCTCTTCTTCTTCTATTTCCTGGCAGCTTCTACAGTAGCAATGACTACTTTGGTAACCCCAGTCGGTCGGCATGTCTTCCAATAAGACAATGACCAGTTAGCACTCCCACTAGAGTTCTTATGTTCTTCCTTTTAAATTTCAGTAGCCGGCTCGTACAGCCTTTATTCCAATTAGGCCACGTCTGCCTGCTAGTTGAGCAAGTCATAGATTCTATCCACCTGGATGCAGCCCAATCTATGACCTGCTTATCAATTAAGTGCTTTCAAGTTGCCCATAGTATGCATATATCATCCTTACTCGGATCCAATTATAAGCTTGTGCCTAATCTTGCGAGTTCATCTGCCACACAGCTACCTGGACTATCACTGTGTCCAGGAACCCATTGCAGGTTTATCGTGTAGTATGAAGTCAGTTCCATTAATATTTCATAGCATTATTTTACTATTTTAGAGGAGATCCTTAGGATATTACGTGATTTTAAAGCCACTTGGCTGCCTGTAAAAAATATATATTTCTCGTCGTAAACACCCTCTTTGCCAGCACGAGCAGGCTATCTTCTTTTTTTGCAACAGATAAACGCTTTCAACCAAACACAAATAAATCTTTCAATATTTTGACCTCAATTCTGCCACCCACTCAACCAACTTAAATTGCACCGCATATTTTTTCGATGTAACACTATGACCTGACACAAAGCTATTGCCGCAGATACTGTCAAGTGCATCACCAATGCAATGTCACATAAAATACGCACACACATATAAAAATACTGCTAAACTATACTACTATGTATATGAGGGAATGGCAATACACAGATGTCCGTATATAAATATGTGTTGATATGTAAATAAATGTGTAAAAAATAGCAGATAGCTTAAGAGATTGTTGGCTACAAAAATGTATTATGAGAAAGTACGCTTAACTATTTGAGGTGTGAAACTATGCTAAAGATATTCATATCTTTGATAAGAAATTTTAGAATGAGGCGGAGTTTAAATAAAATTCGAGTTAACAAAATGTTTTTCTTTATTGTCTAAGAGCCAAGCTTGTTAACCATGAGAATTAACATTATTTTATAAGAAACATCGAAACATAACTTAAAAACGTGGACTGTAAAATCAAGATAATTATTAAATCAGCTTTCCAAATTTAATAAAAAACTTCATAAAATCTTTAACACTCGGGATAGCACCTTTTTTGAAACACTTTCAAAAAAAAATAGAATCTGAAAGGTTTTTTACTAATAAATTTCAATTGTAGGAGTTCCAGTGATTTCTAAACTTTTATTCATTTTTAAGAGAAATTTACATTGAATTACTATATAAATATAGATATTTTGCTGTTCTCGATAAAGCGTTGTATATACTGCGAATACTGTCAAACCGACGACACTGTGATACTTCAGGAAACGAAATGAAACTATTCAAGATTGATAGCTGGCTCAAACGATGAAAAACAAATTGTGTGATATTTTAAGCGGTTACAACAACACGAACTACGTTTTCAGAGAGGGTTGTAGGCACATCTCTGCAAATGCAGAAGATCTCACTTAGACAGTTTTGAGTGCTGTCCTTTGTGATACCAATAAACTCCTGTTAGACCAAAGACCCTTAAGATTCAGCAAATGCTTGGAATCTGTTACGAACTTCTTTAGTCGTCTTATGTCGATTCTAGCCAATTCGCTAGGTTCGACGTTGGTGAGTCTTCCAAGGTGTTTCAACCTTAGTCCGATATAAGCTGGACAGTGGAAATGCTTAGATGATTCCACCTCGCCTTCCTCCAAACTGCTTGGCGACTTTCATCTGCCAGGATCTCAAGTCTCAACGCATAGGTGCTCATTGGATAAGGTCCAGTAAGCACACCAATGATCGGGCTGAGATGGACCTTGCTAAGAGAAAGCGGAAAGCAAAGGACCTTTTACGCTCCACAGCGGGCCAAAAGGACCTCGAAACTGCACAGGTGTTGGTTTGTGGCCAGCGCTTGTCGAGCTCAAGCGAAGTCTGCATGTCCAGTGCTCTTGCGCAGGTGAACTATGGACTGCCAACCCGCTCCCATTCCGACGTCAATGTTGCTGGGGTACCCTCTCGACCACTTGCTTTAAAACATTGGTCTATGTACAACAGATAATTTTAGGAAATTTTGTTCGATATAATTGTCAGATTTTTATGAGATTTTCTTAGAAAAACAAGGTTGACGAATGGTTAAAGGTATTTTGCAAGACTCTTCTTCATTTGAAAAATAATCTCGGAGCGTCTGGCAGCGAACGCAGAGTAGAACATTCGAACCAGTAAAGGAATAAATTATATTATATTTCACCAACTTATCACCAATATCTACACTTAAATACCACATACATATGTATTTAGATTTATTTAAGCAACCTTAGCGAAAAATTCCTATCAACTACAGTAAACTGTCGGCAATTTCAATTCCCCTCAGTTGATAAAACAAGCAAAACACGCATATTTTACTTTTACAAACTTGTATATACCGCATATGTTGATACACATTATGTAAAAGCTCAGTTAACCAAATTTCTCCAAAACGCAACTTAGCGGTAAATGTCAACTAACAGGAAGCTCAATAGAACTAACATGCCAAAGTATCAAAACTGCATGAAATGCAAATTTTTATAAAAGCAACAACAACAAAAACAACTCAAATCGTGTACAAAATCGCAATATGCAATCAACCAGTATCAACAAAACAACAGTTGAGCAGCGAAAATACATGTGGGACACATAAACGGATGTACACAGATGCAAATCTAGTAATTTAATTTTGAACTACGCTTGTCACATTGTCAACACAATGTGATGGAATTTGCGGTTAGACTACATGAAATTTCGATTTTTCCATGATTTATGCAGCCGCAGCGGCGCCACTGTGAAATGCACACACACAATGCTGCGGTGCCGCGATGCTGTGCATGGGTGTGACATGGCGTATACGTAATCAAGCACTAAATAACAGCACAATAAAATATGCGCACACTTAATTATTGATAAGTAATAATTGAAAGCGATAAATAAATGGAGCACACCTGGGATTTATTTTAGGTGAAAATGTGTGAGTGTGTGTTTTTGTATATATATATGTATCTCTATGTTTGTATAGATGTATATGTGTATATGTATGTGTGCTGAAATGCATAATTCAACGATTCAATTAATGCCGAACGACAGCTGTGCAGTGAAGCAACAACAAAATGACAACACAAACTGTAACAGTTTATTTAAGATTTTCAATATATGTACCTACATATAATGCGCCAGTATGAGACACATACAGTGGCGAGCAAAACCGTTCGGATGTTCGTCACTTCTGCACTGCAAGTGCTCTAACTTTCAAACGGTTGGGTCAAACCAAATTTGGAGTGTTAGTTCTTTATTTAATGTACAATACAATTATAATAAACATAATTTTTCGGTAACTAAAATTAAAAAATAGTCCTACCAAATTTAAAACAAACTCATTCAGCACAGTTTTACTCGTTGCACTATATATGAAATAAGAAGGATTTTGATTTGATTTGATGTCTTAAAACCTGGAAATATTATATACTTTTGACGATTTGATATTTTAAAACTACAATTTATCGTGGGCTTGCTGTAATTATACCCTGAAAAGGGTATATTAAGTTTGTCACGAAGTTTGTAACACCCAGAAGGAAGCGTCGGAGGCAATATAAAGTATATATATAAATGATCAGTATGTTGAACTGAGTCGATTTAGCCATGCCCGCCTGTCTGTCTGTATATAGACGAACTAATCCTTCAGTTTTTAAGATATCGTTTTGAATTTTTGCAGATAATATTTTCTCTTCAAGAAGCTGTTCATTTGTCGGAACTTCCGATATTGGACCACTAAATCATATAGCTGCCGTACAAACCGAACGATCGGTATCGATGGCTTGTATGGAAAATTTCCGCATTTTACTACATATCTTCACGAAATTTGGTGTGAGTTATTGTTCATAGAAATCATTTAATCTCCGAAAAAATTGTTCAGATCGGTTCACTATAGCATATAGGTGCCATACAAATCGAACGATCAGAATCAAGAGCTTGTATGGAAAACTTCCGCATCTTACTACATATCTTCACGAAATTAGGTGTGAGTTAATGCTCATAGAAATAATTTAATCTCCGAAAAAATTGTTCAGATCGGTTCACTATAGCATATAGCTGCCATACAAACTGAACGATCGGAATCACGGACTTGTATGGAAAATTTTCGCATTTGACGTGGTATGTTCACGAAATTTGGTGTGAGTTATTGCTCATAGAAATAATTTAATCTCCAAAAAAATTGTTCAGATCGGTTCACTATAGCATATAGCTGCCATACAAACTAAACGATCGGAATTAATTGCTTGTATGGAAAACTTCCGCATTTTACTACATATCTTCACGAAATTCATAGAAATAATTTAATCTCCGAAAAAATTGTTCACATCGGTTCGCAATATCATATAGCTGCCATACAAACTGAACGATCGGAATCAAGAGCTTGTATGGAAAATTTTCGCATTTGTCGTGGTATTTTCACGAAATTTGGTGTGAGTTATTGTTCATAGAAATAATTTAATCTCCGAAAAAATTGTTCACATCAGTTCACAATATCATATAGCTGCCATACAAACTGAACGATCGGAATCAAGAGCTTGTATGGAAAATTTTCGCATTTGACGAGGTATCTTCACGAAATTTGATATGGATTACTGCTTAAGGTAATAATATAATCTCCGAAGAAATTGTTCAGATCGGTTAACTATATAACCTTAATGTTTCTAGCAAACCACCCGTCTAAAAATAATTAGTAAAATGTTTTCTTTTTTTACTTACTTTCTTATGTCTTTAGATCTGCTTAAACACATAGTTACTAAAAGAAATGCACCTGTGAAGGGTATATTAGCTTCGGTACAGTCGAAGTTAATGTTTTTTCTTGTTTTTAGTTAATTTCCGCTGGAATAAATATAGGAACCAATGTTTCCATACAAAATATGAAAATTTTGATGCGAAGTTGGGCCAAATGTTGTTTTGATGGGGAACAAATTTTTTTTTTCGACCACTAAAATTGTTAGTCAATTAAAATTAGCTTTGAACATTGTTGTGACTGTAAGAAAACGATGCAGTGCAGTTTTTCCCGAACGTGGGAGGATGCCCAAGGCTGATAACAAGCATTGATGCTAGGCAAATTGTGAGAAGACACACTAAAACAGATAATAAAACACCGTAAGATGCTTCAAACGCCATAAAAAATATGCCAACGAAGGAACCGCTCTGAGTGCTCTTCAAAAAATTGGTTTAGGGTCTGCCGTTAAACAGAAGAAAATTGCTCTATCTAATCAAAATATTAAGCCGCGTCTAAAGTGTATTTAGAAACATAAAAATGGGTTCGACAAAGGCTGGAAAAAAATTTTCTGGTTGGATGAAATAAATAAAAAATAAAAAATTGAACGTTTCCAATCGGATGGTAGACCATACTACTGACGTTGCGTTTCAACGACATCATGTGCGATAGACTGTATGACATGATGAAGGCAGTATCTGGGTGTGGGGGTGTCTCGCTTGATGGAACATTGGTACGTTAGTGAAAATCACTGGAATTAGGAAAAAAGAAAACTACTTGGCTATTTTACTGTCAAATTTATCTGATTTTATGGGCAATTGTCTTATCCAAAGAAAGAGGTAATTTTCCAACAGGATACCGATTCAAAGGACACTGCCAGAATTGGTGCCCATATCAACGATTTCAACTCATCTAATGTTCAGTGGCGAACATCCGAGCGGGTTTGCTCGCCACTGTTCACACAGCTCTAGGTATATATAGAAAAACACATTTAACGGCATGCGCATATTTTTAATGCTTTTGCATAAATTTACGTCGCGCTAAAAATAATTCTTAGCATGTTAACAATGCTGCTTCCTCACTACACACACACACATATGCTCACCTATTTATTTATTGTGGCTCTGCACAGGCATTCCACTATTTCACCGCCATTAATACAGTTCACCATTAGTCTTTATACAGCTCACACGTACCTATCGGTGCACTCGTGTGCATTGAGCTGTATGCACACTTTGTGCTGAGTCGCGCATCAACAACAACAATAATGAGCAGCTGAGCTGCGCTAAGCCTAGCTGAGAAGCTGTGCGGCATTTCATACATCATTCAGCAGTCAGCTGTTCAAATAACTTTGTAGGTGTGGCATCGCTGCGATGGCACGTGATTTCAGTAAGCCGCATGTATTTAGATATGTATATATGTAAATAGCAAACAGTGGCTTGCAAATAAATAGGCAGCTGCATTGCACAGCGCTTTCTTTAAGCTCATTCTCACGCTGTTCAGCGCGTAGCGTAACGCCAGTAGACTTAAGTGAAAAGTAGTTGTTTACCCAGTAAATGAAAAGTTGACAGGTGTTCAACTAAAGTTATGGAATACAGTTTCCATAAATAATAACCAAACATATATATACATCTATAATCAGTACAGCTTGAAATAAATATAAGCAGATATTCAAATAGATGTAGAGCATGACATGCTGTTTTGAAAATAAAAATATCGGGATTTGTATAAAAGTAAATTTCGGGACCTCGAAAATTCTCGGGATTTCACTAAAACTTTTTCCGCTCTTTTGACATTTTTCTTCAGTAAGGTTTGCCTTTTCAACATGGAAAGATATACGATCCAACAACGAGTCGAAGTTATTAAAAAATTAAAATTGACTACAGAAATTCTGAATCAGTGGACTCAACTTTAAGGGGTTATATACAATTCGGATTTTCAAGAAATCGATTTTTTTTGCGTTTTCTTAATATATATATATATATATATATATATTGAGTATACACACACAAAATTTCAAGTCGATCCGGCGAATATTTCCGAAGTTATAGACACATTAGTGAAGGCGCGCCGACTGCATGTAAAGTGCTTTCAAAACTTTAAACTCGTTTTTCTCGAAACGGTCTTTTCAAAGTCGGTGACCAAGATTTCTCAAAAACGGCTGAACCGATCGGTCTGAAATTTTTACACAAGCTTCTTAACCATATATTTTTTTTTTTAATTTCTTACTTTTATAAACAATGAAAGACCCGAAATTTGGTCGAAAATCGAACCTTTTGCTTTGAGTAGCCGCCATTTTGTTAAAAATGTTTTTTTGCTAATTCCTTCGATCAATCACTAGATTATTTATTATATTAATGAAATGTGTTTGATTTGCATTTTATATGATCCAGTCCAGAGATATCGTGCTCACCGCAAGAGGCCTTTTTTTTTGTGGACCTCTGCAAAATTAGCAATATCAACGTTCCCGATAATTGTTTTTGGCATTAAAAAATATGTGACTATAATTCAAGGTTGTCGTAATATACCTGCCAAGTTTCAAATCAATAAACCAAATAGTTTGCTTAGAAAAAATTCTTGAAAAGTGCCTTTTTTTCGACCTCCTAACTGTATATAACCACTTAACAGCGCTACATCCAATTTATGGTCGTCATAATCGTCCTGTCAATTGAGGAAGACCCAAATCAGTCTATGACACGACATGCTCAAGCGTTGAGCATCTGTCACGTCCTTATAGCGAATTTTACGAAAAGATCTTGCCGTACATCCTCAAGAGATCAAATCGACGCAAGAACTGAAGCTGCTCGAACACCAGAATCGTCGTATGTTCGCGAATTGGGCTGAGCAACAACTTGAAAATGATCCGAATTTTCATCGAAAAATCATCTTCAGCGATGTGGTTAATTTATGGCTGAATGGCTTCGTGAATAAGCAAAATATGCGTAATTGGACAGGCAGCAATCCAAACGCTTCAGTGGGTCAATATTGCATCTCGAAAAAATTACGGTTTGGTGCGGTTTATGGTGCCGCTGTTATTTTGCCGTACTTCTTCTGTGATGATCAAGACCGGCACGTTACTGTGACTGGGAATCACTACTACTACTACGCTTAATGATAACCGAATATTTTTGGTCCAAATTGGTTGATATGGACTTGGACGAATTGTGGTTCGCAAAGGACAGCGCCACAAGCCACACAGCGAATGTCACTTTTGATTTATTGAAAACCACGGTTGGTGACCGCCTCGGTCGTGAGGTTTGACGCCGTTTTCTATTAACTATTTCCCGTGAAGCTACGTCAAGTTTATGGTCTATGCCAAATTGATGAACTTCGTACGAAAATCGAGCATGAAATTGCTGCAGTATCGAGGGATTTATGCTTGAAAACCGTCGAAAATTGGGTTCATCGTCTAGACTTTTGCAAGCTTGCCCGAGGTGGTATTGGAAAAGAAATCTAGTTTCATACATATATATATATGTATATATTTCAAACCGTTTAAAACTTTTGTAGTGCTCTTATCGAAAACTTTATACAGATGAATGGATAAATGAAAACCATACATATATTCAATAATTTGGTTATAAAACATAAAATCTACCATTAAGCTACATATCGGGATTTCGGTATCTAAAATAATTAAAATATCGGTAGTGACACAGTACCAGGCTATTTGAGGTACCGCCAAGACAGTAATAAATATATTTGCTTTGATTAAAAATTGATACATAATATCATTAATAATTGAAAATTACAATCTGTGCAAGTCTATAATTAAAATCAAGAATGCTAATAATCTACCCAACGAAGGGCTATTTTGTGGTTTTTATACTATATGGAAATTAAAGCGACATTTTTATAAAAAAAAATAAAAATAAATTATAAGCAATTAATTACATTTTAGTTTAGATATTTAATTCGAAATTTGCAAATAAAAATATTTTGGGATTCAAAAATTAAAATATCGGGATCCCGATTTTTTTTTTTTTTTGGACAAACAAATATTTTATTAAACTTTCCTCTACTTTTCTGAATTGTTAAGAAAGGTACTTAACCAAATTAGGATTTTTATTCATGGTTCGCTTCTAGATTTGCTTCAACTTCAAATAATGGTAATCCCGAAGACCACTACGACTAATAAATAATAATAATTTTGAATAAAATCTTTAATTTTAAAGACTCCGAGCATGAAACCAGATATGAAATTTTCAATAATAAAAAAACATAAAATTTTCGGGATTTGAAATACTATATTTCGGAATTCCGATATTTTAAAAAATAATTTTCTCACTAGTAAATAAAATAAATTTTAATAGAAATATCTCATTCTTTCACGGAAATCAAATTTTCCGGACTTGAAAAATTTATTTAGGGATTCCGAAAATTTAAAATAATATTTTCTCACTAATAAATGAAATAAATTTTAATAGAAATATCTCATTCTTTCACGGAATTCTAATTTTCGGGACTTGAAAAATTTATTTAGGGATCTCGAAAATTTAAAATAATAGTTTCTATCTGATAGTAGGTAAGGTTAGGTTTGCAGATAGATCTCTGCAAAAATAGAAGATCTCACTTAGACAGCCTGGCGCTGTCCATTGTGGTACCAATAAAACTTCCTGTGGATCAAAGACCTTTAGGATTCAGCAAAACGCTTGGAATCCGTTACAAATTTCTTAAAACGGCTAATATCGATTCTAGCCAATTCGCTGGGATCGCCGAAAAAGAGCCTTCCGAGGTGTTTCAACCTCAGTCTGGCAAAAGCTGGACAATGTAGAAGGAAATGCTTAGATGATTCCATCTCCACTTCCTCCATACAGCTTTGCCACGATCCCAAGTCTCACCGCATGGGTACCCATTGGACAATGTCCAGTAAGTACACACATGATGGCGCTGAGATGGACCTTGTCCAGAGAAAGCAGTTGAAAGGACCGCTTACGCTCCACAGAGGGCCAAAAGAACCTCGCTACTGCACAGGTACTGGTAGTTAACCAGCGTTTGACGAACTCATGCGTAGTCTGCATGTCCAGCGCTCTTGCGCAGGTGGACCATGGACTACCAATGCGCTCCCTTCTGATAGTAAATTTAAAATAATATTTTCTATCTGATAAATGAAATATATGTATTTATTAGAACTCTGTGGTTCTTTCACAAATATCGAAATTTCTAGACAAAAAAATCAAAAATAAATTATTTCGGGATTCCGAAAATTTAGAGTACATAAAAAATAACTAATTTATTAGTAAATTAAGTCAATTTTCTTAAAAAAAACTTTAAACAGTCGCCCTTCCGAATTATTTCGGATTTCAAGATTTTTTGAACCAAAGTTATTTTTTAAGAAAGACCTCAGTGAAAACTTCCACTTTTTAAAACCAAAAATGGTTGACTGGGTAAGCAAAGTTTTATTTTCAGACGCATTTAAATGGCGCTAAGAGTATTTATTGTTGTTTATTTTCTATTCATTGAACCACTCGCATACAGTAAAGCATATTGCACCAACACTCATACACCGACAACAGGCGCACACGCGCAACTCAACATAATGCATTAACAACAACAACAAAGTTACAAGTGTGCTCTTGAAATCATTGCAAAAGTGCTTCGCAACTAAAAGTGCACATATTTGCTGAGGCTACTGCAGCCGACAAGCGGCAGCTGATGGCGGCTTGTTGTTTTATGATTTTTTTTTTGTTTTTGTAAACATAACTTTTTTACTACTTTAATATTTTTTCGCTGAAATGCTTCGACATGTGTTTGAATACAAAATTATTTTGAACTGAGGTTGTGAGTAAATATTTATACATTTATGTTTGTACGAGTGTATAATATATATGTATTGTAAGCCTGCATCACAAAGTCTTTTGACTGCATACGAGTATAGTGTACGTGACGTTTGCATTGGAATTTCGTGAGCGCGTAGTCAAATTGTAGAGGTCACGTGCTTAGTATGTGGATTTTTTAGTACCTTCTGTGAACTCTGCGTATAATAATAATATTTTTATAGTATTCAGTCAGATATAGCCTAGTCACCAGAGTCTAGTTAAAGTAGGGAACGTACTTAAGACTAATATCTTTCTAAAAATCTCTTGGATTGGCAATAATATTTTTCCTACATGAAATGTAAAAGTATCTAAGAACCTCCGAAAAACATATCCATTTTTAGATTATAAAAAATAATAAACTATTTGTACGCTTAACAAATAAGAACCTATTAAACTTCACAGAATACTTTTTGCCGTTTTGAAAACACCTCCACACCTTGGCTTTAGTATTAAAGCGTGTATATGTTCCGTATTAAAGTCTACGACATGACCTTTGTTGGAAATCTCGTGGTCTTTATTTCAATCACCTAAGCATTAGATGCGTCAAGTAAGGAGGCTTCAGTCTAAATCTCATCAGATTGGAACGAACCAGTGCCCCATTGCTCTCCACTGGATCTGAGTACCTCGTACGAACTCGGTAAGCGGTGGTTACTGACCAGCTTCTGCATGAATGCTAGATACTTTTGGCCCAGCGTGGATCATAGAAAGTCAACAACTTGCTCTTAGAAAGGATCAATTCGTTGCAATGGCAGGATTTCTTACTGATCACTGTCCAATGGGCTAAACATCCTTCAGAATGCAAGTTGCAGATGTTGCATGGAGGAAAACGAGATTAAAACACCTCGATACCTTGCCTTAGAGGTGTGGAGAATATGTTACGTATTAAAGGTTACGACATAACCTTTGTTGGGAATTTCATGGTCTATATTCCAATGACCCTAGCGTTAAACGCATCAAGTAAGTACGTTTCAGCTGAAACCTCTCCAAATTTGGAACGAGTTAGGGGGGCACCCTGCATTCTGGCACTGGATCTGTGGACCTCGCACGAACTCGGTAAGCGATGGTTAATGAGCAGCACCTGCGTGACTGCGAGATCCTTTTGGACCAGCGTGGATCCTACAAATATTACTTGCTCTTAGGAAGGATCAACTCGTTGCAATAGTAGGAGTCCTTACTGGTCACAAACCAAGAATGCAAATTGTTGATGTTGCATGGAGGAAAACGAGATTAAATCATCTAGACACTATCAGCTAGGGCCAGTTTTCTCTAGACTCGACTTTAGTAGTTCCGGCGAACTTGTAGAATTTTGCTATTTAAATATTAACCGCCTTAATGAATTTGTAACAGGCTCAAATCGCATTGTCGATATTGAATGTCAGTGTTGTCCATATTTAGGAGTTTTTGGCATCATAAAGAACCTACGATATGAGCCGTCAAAGTGTGATCCATGGATAAGCCTTGTGACCAATGGAAGACAACCAATCATTCAAATGGACTGCATGCATTTATTAGAAATACGCATCAGCCAGTAATGTCTTCCATATTTCAGTATCCACAGAACTCGGTTCATATGAAATTAACGGATTCATAGTCCATTCCCCAAAAGAAAGAAAGTCATTTAAACGTGGTAAGACATCCATCGTTCACTCCAGATCTGACCAAAGCGACATTATCTTTTTTCAGATCTCAAGAGAATTGAGGGATGAAGTAAGAAAGTACCATTGCTCCGAGCAGTCAAAAGTTTTTTGCGATTTAACGTTCCCAGAAAGAGGTGGATTTAATCAGCGGTATATTCCCTTGACAAGTTGACCCTGAACTAAATATATATCACAAAAGGACTCATATTTATATTCGATCAAGTACTATCAACAACTTGTAATTAGAGTTCGACAAATCGAAATCCTTTCATTCATTGGATCTATAACACTCGTTACTTTTACATAAATGCTCCCTGCAAATCTAGTTCCATAACCACAACCACGAGCTCATTAAATAATATAGAGAGCACCACAAATTGCGCGAAAAAACTGGAAAATCCGGAATTAAATAAAAATCCAATTGCCACACGAAGTAAAACTTAAATAATGAGCACACTAATGAATCGCTTTTCATGAGAAACCACGCCAATTAGAATGGAATTCAAGTTATTGTGCAGCACATTTTACGATATTTTGCAGTTTTCCCGCAACCACACACATTTATGTGCGCTTTGCACTTCGCAAAGTTACTTTCTCTCTGCCGTAGTTTAACCCTTTTTCGAGTAATTATTGTTTCTTTATTTCTTTTTTTTTTTTTGCTCCACACTTTTCAAGGCAAAAGTTTTGCTACAATTCGCACTAATGCATTCAACTACAAGTTGGCAACACTAGCTGTCGGAAAATAGTATATGAGTAGTGTAAGTGGCGCGAACAACTGTGGTTGGTGTTGTTATATTTTTCTTTCTCTTCTACTACTGCTCCGTCATTGTTTAAGCGCGCATTGAACTTTCTACAACTCATTTAATGCGCCACGTTCAAGTTCGCGTTTCACACCCCAAAGCAACACCGTCATTAATTGTAATTACGGTGTGTTGTCGGGTCCCCAATAATATTATCCAACGAAGCGCGCCGAGTAGCAGCAAAACGCGGCAACGAAACAAAGCCATTCTAACATCAGCTACCAGTTAATTTTGCGAAAATGTTGCCAGGAGCCAAACTCACTGCGGTTGGGGAATTGCGGTGTGAGTGGGATACGGCGACGCGACGTCGTAACTGTTGCGCTAAGTAGCGCCCCAATTTTGGGTAGTGAGCATTTAGCCGTTTTACTTAATTTGCCAGCTCATTCAAGGGACGCTAAAAAGGTTGTCTAAGTGAGAGTCTGCCGGATGGTTGGAGGAGATAAACAAGGAAAGACAACCCCTACAAGGTTGTTTTACAAGCGAGTATTGATTTTTTCTCCACACTACATTACGCTACACATGAAATACCGTTGCTGCAGTTTTTGTTCTTTTTTTTCGTTATACGCTTTGCTCTTGTTAACAACTTAACGTCTGCTACTTGCCACAACTACTGACAGGTCACGCGGAAGGCATCCTCCGGACTTAGCTGTCAATAAAACCATAGTAACACACAGTTTTTTCTAATACTCAGTGGAGAGAGCACAAGTTGGCACTTTAGTTGCTGCTCTTTTCATTGCGTGTGAGCATCTTTATGGCAAGTGTAATGAGTATATTGTTGTTTTACGTAACATAAATTCTTTTGTTCCACGCTCGTTAAGTTTAAAAGCAAACTATTTTCAAATAAAGCGTGTGAAACCACAGAGGATATGAGCGGAAATAAAATATGAAAAAAAACTCTGAAGAAATTAGTTTGAATTTAAGGAAATATACCCTCAATAGTTAATGGGAACCTATTTGTTTAACCATCGAGTTCAGTATTTAACATGGCCTTTTTTGGAGGGAAAGAACTTTAGTACGGGCATGTAGCAGAAATTAGTGTGATTTGTGAGATAAGACATAAGTTCTTTCTAAACAAAAAAATATTTACCCTACATATTTAGTCACCAGATTGGGTATTACAAGTCAGTTACAGACGCAAACGTCTATCCTACGTAGAAAAGAGTACTCCAATGGTTCAAATTTGAACTTAAAGACAATATTTTTGTCACAAAAATTTGAACGGAGCTTCTCTCCTTCATACTTCATACTTCTAAATCAGATCGGAAACAATAACTCATACATTCGCGTTAAGTTGCGATCTGTCGACGAACAAGAAATTGTTCTAAAGACATAGATTCCTGAACCTACAGCTAAGGTACAATACAATAAATTAATAATGAGGCTTCTCCTTTACAAATTTATTTTCATATTATCTGTATTTCATCATTCGGACTAATTTCAGTCTAATTGAAAAGCTTTGAAGTCTAGCTACAGATCTCAATATGTAATGATTTCTAAATTAAGTATATCGGTCTTCGAATATTCTTATTCTTTGAAGTATGCTCTTTATACAGCTATGAAAGTTCAAAAAGATATTTAGTCAGATTAAAACAAGTTTGAAGGTCTAAGGTTTACTGTAAATATAATTTAAAGCTGAATCGGCAGAAAGCGAAGTTTATAGTAATGTAGTTATATATTTCAGTCTCTATACTCGTACAAGAATACTCGTAGATGAAGGATGGTTTAGCTATTTTTTGTAAATTGAATGAATATAGGAAAATAGGAACGGAAATATGAGTGTTACAAGAGCCTAAGGTATCTGAATTAGAAGTCTAATATAATATATTATGTAGTACAGGTCGCATCAGAGTGGTGTATCCTGAGTAACGCGAAACGACCTACTGCCTTACTAACCGCTGAATTTTTACGACCATAGGCATTATAAATTGACACGGACAACTTGCTTATGTTTTCGGTTGAACCCGTCCCTCCGTCATCATTAAGTCGGTGTTGGTTGAAAAGACTTCCTCCTTACGATGGTCGACTCTGAAAGTATAACCCCATAAGGGCATACGTCAATTCTCGCCTTGCCCTCGTTTACAAGACAACCTTGGGACCATCAAAGGTGACTAGTTTCCGGAGGATGGATAGCGGCCCAGTAGGGCCGGAGTAGGGACCCATTTAAAATGAATAGTAACAAAACCACTAAACTTTACAACACAACACGGTGAAGGAGGGTCGGAACCGACATCCAGTTCTACCTCCGTTCCGGGTAGGAGAATAGCACACAAGCCGAGGAAATCGTCAGCTTCCAAAGGTGACTGTACACACAGACAGACGGGAGATTCGGCGGAAACCCCCTGGCAAACGACAACAGAGCGGTTATACGCGACAGTATCATTAGCACTAGTAGTGGGACTTCTGTTAGAGTTAATGGAGTGGTGTCTATCATAAAAGTTCCCAACAAAAACCGGAACAACCCGACCAGGAAACTTAAATCGGATCGGCGTTTGGCAACAAAAATTCTGGAGCGATACGGCGGCAAGCAAAATGATCAAGTATCTGATGATGATGATGGCTGGCTAAATGTAGTTCTTTGATCGAATACCGGATCCTTCAGGACTTCGAAGAACCTTTCCGACTGTATGTTCTTTAGAAACAAGAAACATTTAGAAACAAGACATTTTAATACCGATCTGAGCTTATATCGAAAACATTTTCAATGGGGTGAGAGCAAAGTATCGTGTTAAAGACCACATGGTATTTCTGTTAATCTAATCAATTTTTACATTTATCCACAAGCTTCGGAGGGAGGCAACATGTGTGTAAGTACCTTTCTACACACACTCCCATATGTCGTATCAGCTCGTGAATATATGAAAAGGAAATAAATTGCGCTACTCGCTATGAATAATCAAAAACATATGAGCACATAAGTAGGTTTGAGGTTTGTTGGCTAACCATCACCAACAAACTTGCAACTTAATGTAGCAGACCACTTTGGTACGTGACAGCTTTTAGCTCAAAATTAGGGTTGTACCATTTTTGCAGCTGAGCTCACGTTATTTACATCAACATACTTGTATATAGGGACATACGCATATCTCGTCTGTATGTGTGCATTAGTAGATATTGTGTACGCTCCACTTATGTAGATACAATGTGTGTTTTAGTAAACAGTGTGTGTCATTTACATGTGTACGAGGTAGTATTCACACACAGATAACATATAAAAGCCCATTTTGTATGTTTGTAAGCAGGTGTAATTTGTTTGGTTCCAATGTTGCGCTTAAGGTACTTTGCCTCGCGACACGGAAATGCCTGCAGCTACGGCGACAGCGGAAGTTGAAAGCATACGCATACAAGTGCTTAAAGCGAAAATGGCCTACATTTAGTAAAATGGAATACCCAGTAAGCGAAAAGGTTTGGAGAGTTGGCGAAGGCTTGATATTGCTCATTGAGAGACTGCAACAAATTTATTTTAACAGCTATCAATTAGCCTCGACCTAATTTTTGGTGTTTTTTCGTTCATTCTTTAATATATTTTTATTATTAAAGTTGCCACCTGTTTATATAAATTTAATTTAGAAGAACTTAATATCCTTTTCACACAGCCAATTAATAGTAAATTAAAATTTTGATTTAGAAACCAGTTTTTTACCTTCACACCGCCGGCTACTCGATAACCGATCAGCTGTTATACATTTTTTTTAACCCTCTCTTGCCCGAATTAAAATGGGCGGAGCTAACATGTTTTTAGGACAGATATATATTAGTCTTAACTCAAAGTCCTATGTATCCTGGTTGATTAGTTACAGGATGTTGCTTATAGGCACAAATTAGATTATTATAAATAAACTAAATACTTTTCTCGTGCAATTTTTTTTTTTAATAACTCTCTTATCTTTACTTATTTATATAATTCACTTTGTTTTAAAATAAAACAATTTTTTTTTTATGTTTTTGAGCACTTTTTGTATAAACACTTCAGTATAACTTTTTCGCGAAACTGATTTTGGCAATTCCACTCTGCGGAGAAGGCCTACTGAATGAATACGTGCACAGCTCATTACAAAAAATGTAACTGTAAGCTTGCACAACACATAAGTCTACATAATTGAAAAAATCACTGGTCAAAAATATTTTAATAACGAGAGTTAGAAGCCGGTAAGTACAATGCTGCCTATAGGCAACATGGGCATGAAAGGGTTAACTTTTCATAAGAACTGATAAGTTTCATCGGCTGATTGCTATTTTTAATAGCGACATCTACCGTCACGTAGCGTAAACAACCACTCGCCGATTAAGAATGTATATGCATATAATTACAAATACGTTCCCTGTCGCAGAGTTGCTTTTCATATTCAAGTCGATTAGAATTCAATCAAAAATTATTGCAGATTTTTATTTTGTATGTATCGAGCAGAGGACGGTTAATTGATCACTTAGCTCTTGTGTGAAAAGGCTATAAGCAATTCTAAAAAATATATTTAGTTTCGTGTAGTAATACCGACCGGAATAATGAAGATTATCTTTGATTTTGCAGCATTTATTATTTTAGGGTTGCCATATAATAATTAAAATCCAATGTAATTCAACTAATATAAATAAATATTTTTGGAAATCAGACAAATACGAATGAATATTACATTCTGTAATATTTAATATATTAGGGTTGTCATATCATAATTTAATAATGCAGCGGAAATCAGATAAAAACAAGAAAAAACGTTAACTTCGGCTGTACGGAAGCTAATATACCCTTCACAGGTGCATTTCTTTTAGTAACTATGTGTTTAAGCAGAATTTCTTCAACTATTGTAGCGTCAAATGAGAAAATTTTCCATACATATATATATGCACTATATGCTATAGTGAACCGATCTGAACAATTTCTTCGGAGATTATATTATTACCTTAAGCAGTAATCATGTCAAATTTCGTGAAGATACCACGTCAAATGCGAAAATTTTCCATAGAAGTCATTGATTCCGATCGTTCAGTTTGTATGGCAACTATATGCTATAGTGAACCGATCTGAACAATTTTTTCGGATTTGAGATAGTTATAATCAGTCAAATTGTGATTATCGGACCATGGACATACCGAAACAATATATAGATAAGACCATTGATAGTGTTTAATTAGTCGTCCTTAATCCGAGAAAGCAATTCCTTCAAAACTTTCTTTAGAATAAGTAATTTAGTTCATCATTTGGAAAATAAAATCGGATATTAGTTTTAGTATTCGTATTCTTTAAAAGTTGTGAATTTTCTGTTTAAAAACCCTTCGAGAGTCCATCAAAAGTTCGTTTTACCTTCCACCGAAATTGATAAAAACAAACTTTTACTATCATGGTTCACTGGTTATACGAGTATTTATAATATTATTGTGTCCCACACACCTACGCATTTAATATCAGCCCGTGGATGACTAAAAAAGCATTTGCACAATTTGCTAGAAAGGACACAGCAGCCTAACAGCCAGCTATTTCATTACATTGCCTCGCTTTTTGTTTATCATTTCATATTTTCCACATCCCCTCTCTGCACCTCGGCGTCACTCACTTTCATGCAGTCATTGAAGTCATTCGAAAAACACAGCCGCCTCTTCCTGTCGCTCGCGCGCTTCCTCCATTATCTCTACGCTTTCCAAACAATTTCGCATAAAAGGCGACCGGAAATGAATGAACGTAATGAATACACGGAAATTGAAGGCGCGCACTCAGTAGCAGCGCAGTTTATTAAAAGGCCAAAAATTTAATGAAGCGTAAAGCCGTCGGAGACAGCGAACCCAGCCAGTAGCCCCAGTCAAGAGGAGAGCGCGCACTAACAATGCCACGCAGGAGTCAACGATATCAGCTGTGCGACAGGCCTTTAGCTGAATGCAATAATGAAATGGTGGCAGGGACGGCGGACATTTGACAGGTGGGTGTGGCTGCTAAGCTAGGGGAAAATAATTAAATATTGAGGGAGTGAGAGAGAGCGAAACGCGGTTTATTATTAAATAACTTAACAATTTGTGAAAGGAAAACAAGTGAAATCATAATAAAATAATTAAAATTCAACGTTTTCGAATATATTTTTAAGCAAAATAAAACAAGAAAATATATTGAAGTCTGTTATTGAATAATTTAATATTTACTTTGTTTATTTATATCTTCAAAGGCTGGGAATCACAATCGTAAAAAAAGAATAGCCCGCTAGGTGGCGCTTTTTGATACGGTACGAGAAATCTACATATAAGGTCTAAGAGGGATGTAAGAGTAAGTTAAAGACCGATTTTTTTTTTTTTTAGGTTACTATCCCGGATTCTGGAATGATATTGACCATTTTCATAAGAAATTGGGTTGAAATCGACGAAGTGAAAATTTGAAGAATATGAAATTTTAGGGTAAGGGGTCAGGACTAATTTTGAACTGATCTGTATGTAAACCCTGTACTGTTACAGCATAATATATGCTATGAAAGCACAAACAATATTTTTATACTCTCGCACCCTGTTGCACAGAATATAATAGTTTTGTTCACATAACGGTTGTTTGTGTCACCAAGAAATATAAGAGTTAGATATGGGGTTATATATACATAAATGATCACGATGACGAGTGGATTTTTAATCCGGATGTCTGTCCGTCTGTCAGTGCAAGCGATAATTTGAGTAAAAATTAAGATATCTTAATGAAACTTGGAACACATGTTCCTTGGCACCCTGAGGAGGTTGCTTTCGAAAATGAGGAGGTTGCTTTCCACTGCCACGCCCACAAAATGGTGGAAACCGAAAACCTATACAGTGTCATAACTAAGCCATAAACAAAGTTATGAAAATTAAATTTTGAACATAGGATCCCATTAGGGAGGGGCACATTTGGATGTAATTTTTTTTGGAAAAGTGGGTGTGACCCCGCCCCCAAATAGGTTTTTTGTATATAACTCGCAAACCAATAGAGCTATATAAACCAAACTTTCTGAAGTCGTTTATTCTAGCCATTTCCTTATACAGTCCAAAAATGAAAGAAATCGGATAACCACGCCCACCTCCCATACAAAGGTTAGGTTGAAAATTACTAAAAGTGCGTTAACTCACTAACGAAAAACGTCAGAAACACCAAATTTTACATAAGAAATGGCAGAAGGAAGCTGCACTGAGATTTTTTTACAAAATGCAAAAAGGGGGATGGCGTCGCCCACTTATGGGTCAAAAACCAAATCTCAAGAACTACTCGACAGATTTCAATGAAATTCGGTATATAATATTTTCTTGACACCCTGATGACACTGGTGGAATATGGGCGAAATCGGTTCAAAACCACGACTACTTTCCTTATAACTCAATTTTGAATTCCATCTGATTCCTTCACTTTATAATGTGAACATAAGGAACCAAAGAAGAACTTTACACAAATACTGTATTTGAGCTGTGACATCGCTTGTAGAAAAATTGTCAAAATCGAACCATGACTTTTCAAGGCCCCTGATATCAAACATGAAGAACTCAGTGCCTAAGAGTAATTTTTCACCGAAAATATAGGTAAATCTCTAAATAAATTGCGTGAGTATAAAATGTTCGGTTGCACCCGAACTTAGCCTTTCCTTACTTGTTGTTATTCACTTTAAAGAAAGCGCTCATTAAATTTAGAAAAGAACCGAATAAAATAAAAATTGTCATTCCCAAGCAACGTGAACCACTTCCATGACAGTCACATCATCCATTGATACCACATTTAAAGATATTTCTCTTTTAATTTTTCCATTTTCCAAACGGCAAGCTATTCATTAGGCACTTTAGCTTACCCATAAAGCCAGCGATATTCCCAAGAATAACAAAGAGCGCAAATTTTGTGGCGTTAGGGAAGAGCCAAATAATGGGTCGCGTGACACAGCATTAAAAAACAAAGAAACGAATCGTACCGAAAAAATGCCAACAACAGGCGAGGAACAAAAATTGAAAAGAAATCTGAGCACGCTTGAAAAAAATCAAAACCAATACAATGCGGCTTATAAAAATAGGAAGACAAGTGTAGCGTGGCAAATAACGAGTAAGCAAACAGGAGAGATGTATTTTTGCAAAAAATTTTCAGAGAACATTTAGATTGTTCGAAGCACTGTTCCAGGTTATTAATGATGACTTAGAACTTGTCCGGTATTACTTCTAAGGAACTTTTTTCGCACACCTTGCATGATTCCTAAGGGGCCAAATTGGAGTTTTGTACGACTGACAAGATAAAGTATGAGAGATTTCAAACTTTTGAGATTCTAGATTTCTCAAAACGAAGAAGGTAGGACCTTTATAAGGCAAACAGATAGTACATGGGAGGGAGAGGTACAGGTTAGGTATAGATAATAAATTATATTAAGCGATTACTGGAGTGTTCGAAGCAAATCACTGGACTTCTCGGAATAAATTTCACTCTGAAACTCTCTGTTTGACAGATATTCGAGAAGAAAGAGACTTTTTTGAATTTCAGAACTTTCTTCTGACAGAAAAGGAGGAATATAGGTACCAAATGGTCTAGAACTTGGATCCCTGGTGCTTCGAAACGATTCCAAGGATCATTAATGTATTAAAAAAATTATATATTGTGAGGAGGAATTCTTCTCAAGCGAAGTATCTACTGCTTAACAGGGTCATATGTCACTTGCCAACTGGGTAACACACCAACTGTCATTGCAGTTGGTATAAAAACCAAATCAAAGCTGTCTTTGTGTGCGCCTTTCAATGAAACAAAACAAAAATCACTTATGGCATTTCGCGCAATTCCCCTCATTGCGAGCGGATCAACTTGTCTCAGTTGCGCTATCGAGCGCGGAAAGCACACACACACACACAGAGAGGCATACAGACTGTCATATAATACATTCTTATGCGACTAACGGCAGGCGTGATGCGTCTGACTTGCGCTGGTTGGAGGCGGCGTGCCGCTCCTAACTACTAGACAAACAAAGAATATGCCCAACACACACAGTTACAAACGTTTTAATGATAATAATCACAGACTAAATTACGATGAATCAGCGTATATGTAATGATACGAGCCACAATACGAGTATGACATATAAAATACACTCACACACAGACACTGCGATATAATCGTGGATATTGTCGCCATCATAAAAAAAATTGTAATGTTGCATGAAATGAGGCAAACGAGCAGTTGGTGACTTTATTGCTATGGTGTATCATGAAAAAATAAGCAAGTGGTTGTAAAAAATTCAGTTTTTATTGTTGCAAGGACGTTCAACTAAATTGTTGTTGGCGTGATTTCGTCGAGAAATTGCAGCGAAACGCAGAGAGCAGAAATCATAAAGTCCAATTTATATATTGAGAAGTAACGGGGTGGATTGCATGGCTATTGCATAAATATTTCATTATACTCGTTCAATTTAATGTTAAGGATATCTTTAATTGTATATTAAAGTCGTTTGATGTAAGATACTTGAACTTAATAGGCGTCTGCTTGTAATAAGACACCAACTTATTTGCATAATAAAAGGACTCGACAAAGTACTATAACATTTTCGGTGCTTAACATTTTAATTGAAAAAAATAGTGGTGAATGATAATCTCACTGAAGTGCTGTCAAGATTCTTCATACAGTACAAGAACTAACTTTTATAGGATAAAAAATGGATTTCAAGAAATTTTCTTGAGTGAATTATCCAAAATTCGGATTTTGGGCCAAAGAGACAAAATGGCTTCAACAAACCATTTCAAGCAATCCTTAAAACCAAAAAAGATCTGGTCGATATTTCTATCATAAAATCTTCGAGAAAGTTCTAACTTTATACGAAATAATGATTGGATTTCATGAATTTCCCTTTTCTGAGTGAATTGTCGTCACATCGCTTTGTCAACGCTTCAACGAAAAAATTTAAAGAAATTCCTTAAAACCCAAACAATGCTGGTCGATAATTTTGAAAAATTTCTAAAAGTTCCGTTATATTGATTAATAATCATCATCACTTCGGTATTTAGACCATGGAAATCGTGCTTCAATGAGAATATTTAAAGAAATCCATTAAAACCCATAAACTCTTCGAGAAAGTTCCGTTATACCGATGATTAGCATTCATATTCATCCGAAGACCAACAAACTATTATAGAAGAAAACTATCCTCAAAACTATAGATGCTTCACCCCGCTGACATCCAACTTCAAATCTTAAATGTTTTGGCAATTCTAAAGTCAACATAACTACTTGATAACTCATGATATAGGGTTAGTCAGATTAGCATCTACATCTACCAAGATCCTCAAGAACTGATCGGGAACTAAGGATTAAGAACTGCTATAAAACTAAACTGTACAGGCTCATGGATCGACAGCTTTTTTTGATAATTTTTAGAACTCTCGTGCCAATGGACCACCAGGTGATGAGTTGATGAGGTATACGTTATTATACCCTGAACATGGTATATTAAGTTTGTCACGAAGTTTGTAACACCCAGAAGGAAGCATCGGAGACCCTATAAATTATACATATAAATGATCAGTATGTTGAACTTAGTGGATTTAGCCATGTCCGTTTGTCTGTCTGTCTGTATGTATATATACGAACTAGTCTTTCAGTTTTTAAGATATCGTATTGAAATTTTGCAGATATTATTTTCTCTTCAAGAAGCTGCTCATTTGTCGGAACTGCCGATATCGGACCACTGACATACAAACTGAACGATCGGAATCAAAGGCTTGTATGGAAAACTTCCGCATTTTACTACATATCTTCACGAAATTTGGTGTGAGTTATTGTTCATAGAAATAATTTAATCTCCGAAAAAATTGTACAGATCGATTCACAATAGCATATAGCTGCCATACAAACTGAACGATCGGAATCAATTGCTTGTATGGAAAACTTCCGCATTTTGCTACATATCTTCACGAAATTTGGTGTGAGTTATTGTTCAAAGAAATAATTTAATCTCCGACAAAATTGTTCAGATCGGTTCACTATAGCATATAGCTGCCATACAAACCGAACGATCGAAATCAGGGGCTTGTATGGAAAATGTTCGCATTTGACGTGGTATCTTCAAGAAATTTGGCATGGATTACTGCTTAAGGTAATAATATAATCTCCGAAAAAATTGTTCAGATCGGTTACCTGTATAACCTTAATGTTTCTAGCAAACAACCCGGCTAAAAATAATTAGTAAAATGTTTTCTTTTTTTACTTAAATTTTCTTACGTCTTTAGATTTGCTTAAACACATAGTTACTAAAAGAAATGCACCTGTGAAGGGTATATTAGCTTCCGTACAGCCGAAGTTAACATTTTTTCTTGTTTTTGATGACGTTTAATACGTATCTTAGGCATATGTCTAGCACTTATCGTCAGAATGGATACAAAATCATTGCAAATTAAGCTTTTCATGCCGTATATGCTGATGAAAGAAGAAACTAAGTGGAGAGACTAACACAGTTTTCAGAAAACTCAATGAAGTTGCAGATTCCTAATGTTATGAACTAAATTGCTGAAAGAACTGAAGCTCTATTGTAACACGGCAATTGTATATTAAGCGGGCACAATTGCCATTAAAACAGAAAGAGAATAATTGCATATTTTCTTTCTTCTGTTATTTGAATAACGAATCCTATGAAGTAAACGATCTGATAATTTCAAATTACCACAAGCAAGACCATAGGAACCACAAGGAACCACGCGGAACAACTTTAATTAAACCTAGTGTTGATATTTTTCTATCATTCAGAAAAAAAACATTAAAGCATAAAGGAAACACATTTACTGTTAAAAATAACAAAAGCAAATAAAATAACTCAACAGCAAACAACAAACCATTATTAAAAGCAAAGTAACAACTGTTGGCCATTTCGCTTGCCGAGTGTAAACAAAATGAAATGAAATACAACTATAAATTTAAAAACCGAAACAAAAACAAAACTATGAAAGCAAAATATATAAAATAGTGATAAAATGTTGCGAACAACAAGCGATAATAGTAGCGTTGAACTATTTTGACTAGGTGTGAGCTGCGGCAGTGAGTGCGAAACCAACAACACGGCGTCGAGCGCAAAGAAACAAAGCAACTGGGGTCGGTTAGTAGAGGCCAGTGCAGGATGCTGCAAAAAACACACACTCGAAGCCAGTGAAACGTGTAAGCTGATAGCGAGGAAAAAAATAAAATAAAATTCATAGGTAACGTTAAAAGGTGCGCATATCTGTCTGTGTGTAACTATATCGTGTAGGTGACTCAGGTATATGTTGAGTAAAAAAATTGGAAATAAATGGGTAGAAATACCAGCGTAAATGTTTAAAAAACCTGCATGTGTAATGAAACAAAAATGCTACAACAAAAATAAAAACAAAAGTCATAGTAATATTTGAAAAGAGAACTGGGAAAACAGTGCAAAAAGCGCTGCGGTTTTGCGGTTCTGTGCACTGAGCTTGCGCTATGTGTGACCGCTTGTACATCTGCCGTTTTTTACATACAAACCACGGCTGTAATCGTGTGGTTTGTGTGACCAGCAGGAAATTACTGGATGCAAGACGAATAATATTCCTTCAGAATTTATAGAGAGATATACGCTAATTTTAGTAAAAATTACCCATAGGCACTGGGGTCTTCAGGTTTGATATCTGGGGTCTTGAAAATTTATAGTTCGATTTTGACAATTTTTATATGATGACGATGCTACACCTCCGATCCAGTATTTGTACAAAGTTTTATTCCGATATCTGAATTGGATTGTGATATACCATAAACATATAAATGTATTGTAAAGTGAACGACTCAGATGGATTTCAAAATTGTTATATATGGGATTAGGTTCGATTTTAAGCGATTTTACACATTTTTCATCCGTAATATCATTGTGGGAAGAAAATATTATGCACACAATTTAGTTGAAAGTGGGGGAGTAGTTCTTGAGATACGGTTTTCGTACCAAACATCTATTAGACGACGGGACCACACGCACTTTCCCAAAAAACTGTCCCAAACTACTACTACAGTGATCTCCTGTTCGGAACATCATTGGAATAGCTTTATAGCTTTTCGATTAAAGCCATTTCGTGGGCGTGGTAATAGTCCAATTTCACCTATTTGCTGTATATGTGTACCAGGTTTCATCAAAATATCTTAATTTTTACTCGAATTATCGCTAGCACGGATACACAGATATCGGAATCACGGCAGAATCGTCTCGCGAATCGGTACATTCTTCTTTCTATTATACTATTAGGTCTATAATTCCGCCGTTTTCCAATAGATGTCTCTAGAGTCAAGCACTGGTCGATTAAATCGATTTATATCGATCTTGGACATTTGTGTCAACATTAACCCACCAAAATATTTGTAGGGATTTGTTTGCATCCCAAACTTATTCTCAACTGAAAATGTCACTTTTTGTGACGAATTTTCGAAATTTGCGGGAATGTCTCTAGGGTCAAGCACTGGTCGAATAAATCGATTAAATCGTTTTATATCGATCTTAGACATTTACCTCTACGAGATGCTTTGTAGAATATATCCAGCGATTTCTTTATTTCAATATGTTTTATACCAACTATTAAAAACTATTTTTAGAAGCATTTAGAACTTTTTTAAAAATGTGAACTCATTAACTTTTCCTGCTGGGCTATCACGCTCAAACAGTTATGTTCGGTATTGATTGATACTGTGTACTATGCAGGCCGCAAAAAAATCATTGCCATCAATGCTGGTGAATGGCGGTGAATTAAGCGGCAACAATTGTATGTTTAAAAGCATTTTCCGTCACTTTACCAATACCACATCAATACAGTCAATTGCTTTGAAGCCAATGAGGAAGAGTTGTTGTTGTTCAATCATAGACGGGTTTTTGCCACAATGTAGCAGAGGCTTATGAATGAACGTGTAAAAATAGTATGTGGGATGTAATGAGGCGCAAACAAAATACTCGTAAACAAGTAAGGAAAGGCTAAGTTCGGGTGCAACCGAACATTTTATACTCTCGCAATTTATTGCTATATTTTTATTAAGTTAACACACAATTTGGCCCATATATTCGGCATATAGTCCGATTGAAAAACGAAAATCGTCATATATAGTATATGAGGGCTGATGTAATTCCTGAACCGATTTCACTCATTCTCACCACCATGGTACACTATATCCAAGACTATTTGCTCACTTAATTTGGCTAAAATATTTCTCATTTTAACCGATTTATAAGCTATTAAGCCCATCGTATTTTTGAAAATCATATAATTAGGTATATGAGAGCTAGAGGAAGTTATGACCCCATTTTACTTTTTTTTTAAGATTTACCGATATTTTCGGTGAAAAATTACCCTCAGGTACTTAGTTCTTCACGTCAGATATCCGCGGCCTTGAAAAGTTATAGTCAGATTTCGAAAAATTGTTGTTTTTGTTGCTTTTCATAAATTTCAACTGTACATAAACTTTTCTTTAAAATGATTATAAACGGAACTTAAGATACCTGAAATTGTGGAATGTATTGTACTTTATTGTTAATCGATGAAATATTATTTAGAGGAACACAGAGAGACAAAAAAGTAGACGGAGAGGGCTTACCACAATAATAAGCGTCATAATGTGGACTTATGAGTCATAAGCCATTTATGGTGTATGTGTGTGGTATGGTGTCATGTTGAAGCTCATTGTAATTCTCCAAATAAAATAACCCCTAACGTTTCAGGGTTACAAAAATGTCAAGATAACTCTAAGATTATTATCATCCTTTTGATCTAATATATCCATATTTTAAAGATCCTAGTTCCGTGCAACATACTCTCTTACCGCTTCAATATTTCTAATATTTCTGAGTAAGCAATTCGACGAAGTTAGTTGTATATAAGCATAACCTAAATACGTTAAGCTTGGTTTGGATATTTTATAGACCTTCATGGTTGTTAAAAGGGGAGTTTGAAAATACCACCGTTACTTATGTTCCTTAGTGATAGCGCTTTTGGAATAAGTTAGAATATGAAAGAAATGTATTTACAGATCCGTAAATGTGTGAAGATCACGTATATAATAATAGCTCATTTATTTTTTAAGATAAATACCCTTCAGTCGTTCAAATCTTAGTATTTGAGGAACATTGTAAATAGCAGATGCTATCTTAATGAATATAGGGCATAATGTCCTCTATTTGTTTTAATAAATCTTAAGCCTTAAATAAACAAGGAGACCTTTGAAATTCACAATGAGGTTAAGGCTATAGGGCTCTATACCTTAGTTTAAAACCGATTTTGAGGTTAGGCCAGTTGAAGAGTGACATATGATAAATGGATAGACACAAAATTGATCTCAAACTTTTTGGAACTCATGACGACGATTCCTCAGAACACTGCTTCTTGAAATTATGACTATCATAGTGACGAAAGAGCAAGCCCCATCTTAGAACTATAACATAGGCATCTCTATAATGAATTTTTCAAGATCTAAAACTGTATAACAAAATTTACAATACTTATTGATGACCTAAACTACCCGTACTTGAATGGTAATAGTATATTAAACTATATTAATTATTGATAAGCTATATATACCTTTTAATCTCTATATTTGCTTCGACACCTTTCTAAAACAATAATTTACAAGTTTATTAAGGCTCTACCGTAGCTTTAGAGAATTAAAAACGAGTTTTGAGGTTAGGTCAAATGAAGTGAGTTAATTATGGAAAGCGACATAAGATAACATCTATTGAAAATATCAACACAAAATGAACTCTCGAACGTTTTGGAACTCTTGAGATTCCTCAGATCAAATACTTATTCAGAACACTGTTTCATAGATTTTAGAAAAGCTAGATAGTAATGGTAAGCAGTTTTGATAAATGTTTTTGACAAAATGTAACAATACTTATTGATGGCCTAAGCTACCTTTAATTTAATGATAATGGTAGATTAAACACAATTAATTTCTGAAAATTCACTAACATCTTTTTCATAAATTCTTCTTTGTACAAAAGAGTAAAAGAAAAGTGAAGTGAGGCCACTTTCTTTGCCGCCAGTTAAAAGGAAAGAAACTAAAATGCTTTAACTTTCATTAAGCCTTAATGAGTAAGGCGATTATAGTGTTAATTAAAAAAATAATGAGCTACACAAAGTCACGCAAAGCGTAGGAATCACTTTTGTAGAGCATATTTCAAGGTATTACTTGTGAAAGAGCCACTTAAAATGCTCTCACTTACGCGGCTAAGCGCTCTTTATAACAAACACACACACACACACACTCAAACAATACCAAGAATAGCAAAGCACTATTTTATAAGAGACGTATCATAAAGAAAATAGCTGAAAATAAAGACCGCAACAAAAGAAGAAAAGAGAATGAAAAGTATTTTGCCTTGCCGTCACTCACCTTATGCCACCCACATTGAGTATAATCCGATTTTCGCCATCCATGTTGTTGTAAAGCGTAATCTGGCAGCAGCAGCATTCGCTCGCTCGCTGAACTCTCCACCTGCCGCACGCGCAGCTGCAGCTAACTTATGCGCGCAAATGCTGCATTCCACGAAATTACACGCGCTTTTTTATTTTTTACTTTTTATTACGTATACGCCACGTCAGTGGTCAGCGGGTTTTTGGCGTAAATGTAAGTTTCAAAAGCTTTTTTATTTGTATTTTTTCACTCTTTCTTTCGCTTTCTTTGTAATTTGAAGTATGTAATTTAGCGTTAACACTTTCTTTGTGACAAAAATTTTATTTTGCTACTTTTTGTTGCACTTAACCACACTTTAAAGCTTTTCCTTTTGACTTTGGTTTTATGTTGCTTGCGCAATTCCGCTTACTTTTCGACTTTATACTTTGCTAGTGCCAACTTTGACGTCACTAACGGTGTTAGTACGTTTTATACACTCAACTCTTTTATGATTTTATTTCCGGCAACTTTTTGGCGACCTTATTCAATTCTTACTATTATAAATACCTTCTTATAATTTTTATATTTCATTTATATTTTTTAGGCCGATTTTGTATTATAGCCAATTTTTATTATAGTTTTGTTGTTCACTTATTGGGTCACATTTTCGACTTTAAGTTTTTCTAAATTATTTTTTATTTCCCTGCATAAATTAAAATCAATAAATTGGTTAGTTAGGCTTTAGATCACACAATCATTGTTTAGTTACCTTAAAGGGTTACATGGGTTTCGATTTTTATTAGGTCTATGCTTTCGCCGCTTTTTTTTTGTAAAAACGGTTTTTAAGGTAAACGGTTACAAATGTCGATGAGCCTCAGCCGCACTTTTCTTGAAATTAAAAAGGAAAAGCAAAATTTCCCGCAAATGTCAAGAATTCGGGGCTCAAAAAGTGACATTTTCAGTTGAGAATAAGTTTGGGATGCAAACAGATCTCTAAAAAATATTTTGTTGGGTTAATGTTGACACAAATGTCCAAGATCGATATAAAACGATTTAATCGATTTAAGTGCTTGACCCTAGGGACATCTGTTGGAAAACGGCGGAAGCAAAGTTGTAGACCTAATATATCTACAACATCTCAAGAATATGATCCTACATTTTCAAGTCGATCCGAGGTGTGCGCTCGAAGTCAGGTATTATTATTACTCAAAACATTAAACACATTTTTCTCGGAACCGTCTTGTCAAAGTTGGTTGTCAAATGTTCTCGAAAACTACTCAACCGCTCTTGATGAAATTTTGCAATTTACAATTTACTAGTAATTGAACAAAGGATTATTTTTTTTCAATTACAACTATTAAAAAAAAAAATACGACAAAATATCAAGCAAATTTTGCCGAAATTTTTATTTTCTTAGAAAAGATACTGCCAAAATTTCAAGTTTTCCTTTTTTGTCTTGCCTACGTTCAAGCACGAGATTAATGTCTAAATTAAAACACTTATTTTTTTTTTTTTTTTTTTCATTTTAGATGATCTTGTCACGAGTTATACTGACAACGCGGACACACCCTTTTTCCAAGGGGTCACCGTCACAATGGAGGAGTTTTAATTTTTTTTGTTTTTTCAAATGCGAAAATTTTCCATACAAGCTCTTGATTCCGATCGTTCGGTTTGTATGGCAGCTATATGATATATTGGTCCGATCTGAACAATTTTTTCGGTGTTTAAATTATTTCTATCAACAATAACTCACACCAAATTTCATGAAGATATGTAGTAAAATGCGGAAGTTTTCCATACAAGCCCTTGATTCCGATCGTTCAGTTTGTATGGCAGCTATATGATATAGTGGTCCGTTCTGAACAATTTTTTCGGAGATTAAATTATTTCTATGAACAATAACTCACACCAAATTTCATGAAGATATGTAGTAAAATGCGGAAGTTTTCCATACAAGCTCTTGATTCCGATCGTTCGGTTTGTATGGCAGCTATATGATATATTGGTCCGATCTGAACAATTTTTTCGGTGTTTAAATTATTTCTATCAACAATAACTCACACCAAATTTCATGAAGATATGTAGTAAAATGCGGAAGTTTTCCATACAAGCCCTTGATTCCGATCGTTCAGTTTGTATGGCAGCTATATGATAAAGTGGTCCGATCTGAACAATTTTTCGGAGATTAAATTATTTCTATGAACAATAACTCACACAAAATTTCGTGAAGATATGTAGTAAAATACGGAAGTTTTCCATACAAGCCCTTGATTCCGATCGTTCAGTTTGTATGGCAGCTATATGATAAAGTGGTCCGATCTGAACAATTTTTTCGGTGTTTAAATTATTTCTATCAACAATAACTCACACCAAATTTCATGAAGATATGTAGTAAAATGCGGAAGTTTTCCATACAAGCCCTTGATTCCGATCGTTCAGTTTGTATGGCAGTTCCGACAAATGAGCAGCTTCTTGAAGAGAAAATAACATCTGCAAAATTTCAAAACGATATCTTAAAAACTGAAGGACTAGTTCGTATATATACAGACAGACAGACGGATGGACGGACAGACAGACGGACATGGCTAAATCGACTCAGTTCAACATACTGATCATTTATATATATACTTTATGGGGCCTCCGACGATTCCTGGGTGTTACAAAGTTCGTGACAAACTTAATATACCCTGTTCAGGATATAAATATCAACACAAAATACTGAAAACGCGTACACACATTTTTTCCGAGAGATCACCGATAATGACGTCACAATGGAGGAGTTTTATTTTTTTTTTTTTTTTGAAAATTTCAGAAATTATTCTTTAAATATTTATCTAAAAGACAGAAAAAAGTTTGAATTAAGTCTATAATTTTTTACATAGAAAAAAATGTTGCTATGCCTTTTTTTACGACAAAACCCATGTAACCTCTTAATTCATATTTTTTAAATTACATTTCTTTTATAATAAATTACACAGCCACACAAAAAATAATTTTTTGAACTGGGGATATTACTATGTGTATTATATAGATTTGTGATCGCTGAATCCGAGGTTCAAGGTTCATTTAACCCCATCAGAATAGGGTTTTGACATAACCCCAGACTTATGAGTCAAAAACCATATCTCAGAAACTACCCGATCAATTTCAATGAAATTCGGTTCATAACATTTTCCTGGCATCCCAATGATATGTTTTGAAAATGGGCCAAATCGATTCACAACCACGCCTACTTTCCATATACCAGAACTTTGAAGATGATCTGAATCGTTTACTTTACAATATATAAAGTAAGTTCTAGGGAAGATATCAGAACAGAACTTTACAAAAATTCTGAATATATAGTGGGGCATAGCTCTTTTAAAAATCGCCTAAATCGGCCCATAAGTATTCAAGGTCCCATATATGGAACATGAGGACTTCAGTGCTTCTAATCTAATTTTACCGTAAATATAGGTTAGTCTCTCAGATATTTTGATGAAATTCAGAGGGAATAGTTTTCTTCTAATAATATGTCTCCGTGTCAAAAATGGGTGAAATCGGGTTATAACTCCCATAGACCTAATATTAAGGTTTTCAACATTCTATGAACTTTATACCATATACATATATGTCGAATATGTGGGTCTAATCGTGTATTATATCTATTAATAAAATTAAATAAATAAATTGCGAGAGTATAATATGATCGGATACACCCGAACTTAGCCCTACCTTGCTTGTATCAATAGCATTTTTTTGACAGATCACACGTTAGTCATGTTATTTTTGTTCAGTATTGTGTGGCATTTGATCATGGAAAGACTTACGCCTGAACAACGTTTACAAACTGTTGAACTTAATTACGAAAATTCACATTCTGTAAATAATGTGATTCGCGCGCTTCGCTCAACTTATGGTCAACATAAACGGCCTATTGAGCGTACTATTTGCAACAGCATCACCCATCTTGAGACTCAGCAATCATTATTATAATATTCGACCGAATAGTCCAGCACGTAATGGAGAAAATATAGCAGTCGTAGCTGAGAGTGTACACGGAGAAGTTCAAAGAAGGTCCGATATTGTCAAGCTAAATTCTGTTCAGCGATGAGGCACATTTCTGGCTCAATGGGTTCCTAAAGCAAAAATAACGCATTTGAAGAGATTCAAGAGCTACCATTTCGTGCAGAAAAAATTACGGTTTGGTGTGGTTTGTGGGTCGGTGGAATCATCGGTCGATATTTCATCAAACCGGTGAGAATGTAACTGTCAATGGCGATCAATGTCGTGAAATTGAAGCTGGTGATCTCGGTGTCACTTCCCACACAGCGCTTGAATAAATGGATTTATTGAGCGAACACTTCGGTAAGCAGATAGTTTCACGTTTTAGGCCGGTCGATTGGGCACGAAGATCATGTGATATCAAACCGTTAGACTTTTCTCTGTGAGGATATGTAAAATCTTAACCCTATGCGGACAATCCCGTTTCGATTTAGGCCTTTGAACAAAATATCATCGTGTGTCATTCGCCAGTTACCAGTCGAAATGCTGGAACGAGCCATCGAAAATTGGACTCAACAGATGTACCATCTGAGACGCAGCCGCTGTCAATATTTGACAGGGATAATCTTTGAAAAATAAATGCCAAATAATGTTCTTTCCAATGATAATATACATCCCTCATTTAATTTGAATTTTCTATGTTTTTTAAGGGGACCTTGAATGGATCACCCATAATTTATACTTATTTTTATGTTTTTCGTTATCGCCCTCAAATTATTTTCTAATTTTTTCACCTTTTTTTTGATTTTTTTGATAAACTTTTTAATATTATACTTTTATCATTTTTGCTCAATTTTATTTGTAGTTATCAAATCTAATTAATTTTTTTTTTTGTAAATTTGTTTTTAGTTATTCCGGTTATTCTTCTGCTTTTATTTTTTATAATTAATTTAATATTAATTATACACAAAAAGGGAGACCCCACAATTTGCGCCAATTACCGTGGGATAAGCCTCCTCAACATCGCGTATAAGGTTCTGTCGAGCGTATTGTGTGAAAGACTAATAGCCTAGACAGACGAACAAAATTAATTGGCATTAAGAAATGATAATGCGCATTGAAATTTTATAGTGACAGACGACAAATTTTGTGCATTTATACAGCTGATTGAGAAATTTGTTTATTTATTACAAACGTGAAATAAAAATGGATAAAAAAGAGTTATTAATGGCAATTTTGGTATTTTTGGAAAACAAAAAGAAATTTAATGAAAGAATTAAATTGTTATTAAATACATTACAAGATAATGAAGTGCAATTAAAAGCAATAGTGGATTTTAACGAAATCATACATGCTGGACTTGTATTCGCTCAGGAGCACCATCGACATATTTGGAAATTCGTAAGTAAATAGTTATTTCAATTTGGGATTGAAATCAAAAATTGCATATTTTAAGGATCGAGGTGGTATATTTTGGGAGCACGATGTCCCAACCATGGATGACTCAAGGTTCAAAGAAAATTTTCGGCTAGATAGAAGGGCATTCAAAAAAGTGTGCGAAAAGGTAAAGAGTATTGGAAAAATGGATAGCAACATGAGGCGCTGTATCTCACTTGAAAAAAGAGTAGCTATAGCACTCTTTTCTTTGGGTTCGGCAGCGGAATATAGGACTGTTGCTAGTTTGTTTGGCGTTGGGCGCAGCACAGTTGGAGAAATTGTGATCGATTTTTGTCATGAAGTATGTGGTACTCTTTCGGATTGCATTAATGCATACCCCCCACATCCGCAAGAATTAAGAAGAATTGTAGAAGGTTTCAAACTGATGGGGTTCCCACAATGCTTTGGTGCTGTTGATGGCTGCCACATCGAAGTGCAACCCAAAAAAGTGGAAGCCATAGACTATTACAATTATAAAGGCTGGTATTCAGTCATTTTGTTGGCAAGCTGTGATCAGAGGTAAATTTATGACTGTATTGATTCTCATACACATGTGTTTACATTTCTTATAACTTGCAGATCAAAGTTCACGTACATAAACATAGGATCCACTGGGAGAAATAATGACTCGTACATATTTGAGAGGAGTTCACTTAAGAAATTTCATGAACACGCTCGTATTTTTAAGGAAAATAGCGAAATAATTGAAGGCATCAATGTACCTGTGCTTCTTATTGGCGACTCAGCTTTTCGTTTATCACATCGTATGATGAAACCATATCCATATGGGGTTAATCAATCGCCTGTTGAAAAGCACTTTAATTATCGACTGTCCAAATGTCGCCGAGTGATCGAAAATGCCTTTGGTCAACTTAAAGCGCGCTTCCGTAAAGTTGGAAGAGGCTTGCAAGTTGCTCCTAAAAATGTTAATATTATAATTAGAGCATGTTGCATTTTGCATAATTTTCTAAAGATTGAGAACGATGAAGTTTTTCCCGCATGGATACAAGAAGCAGCAGAAGATGAAAGAAGACATCAACCCAATCACACAACAAGATTAGGAGAAAATGACCAAACTGCGACAGCGGTTAGGAATGCCATAGCAATGAGATTTCAAAACGGTACAAATTATGTTACATACCACGGTAGCTATTTTATTTTTCATTTCAAATTTCCTTTTTTTAAATTTATTTTTATTATTAATAAATTCAATTTATTACATTACATTTTAATTCATTTCATTTTATTTTAAATATTTAATATTTCCTTTTTAAATTAACATTTAATTCAGTTACATTTATATTAATAATAATAAAAATAAATAACTACTAATAGTATACAAAATAAATATAATATTTACATTTTTTCCAACAAATTTTTAAAAATACTTATAAATTCTTTTGTAGAACTATTTTGTTCTTCAATACAATTAATGATTCTTTCTTTTAAATCTCTTCCATCTTCCACCACTACCTTAAGCAATTCATGTTGTTGTTTTGCCACTTTCACCAATTCACCCATATAATTTCTCTTTTTAGAAGTGCTCATGGATGTGGACGAGGTATCCAGTGGCGACAACAATGGCGAGCTGGTCGATGGTATTACTGGCGACAACGGCTCCGGGGACATTGTTACTGGTGATGCTGCAGGTACAGATGGCGGTAACGGCAGCAATGTTGATGACGATATGTCCTAAAGAAAAAATTGTTTTAAGTTAATACGATAAAGAAATAAAAAGATGAAATTTAAGCTTACCACAGTTAATGATTCATAAATTTCTGCATTATTGGCTGCAGTCAGCCCTATGATTTGATGCACCGCATCAAAATATTTCCACGTCGATGGGCTGCCCCCCGATGGGCCAGTTTTCTTCTTTTCTTCTCTACAATTTCACAAAGGTTAATAATGTTAAAAATGTTTTATAATAGCATAGTATACCTGTATCTTTGTGATAAGTTTCTAATTTTAATATGGACTTCCTTCGGAGTAAATTTATGTGCCATTTGCACAGATATATCGGCATATATATGCAAATTGCGCTTGGCACGTCTTAAATCATCGGCCCGCTCACGCCACAAGTCAATTAACACACATTCATCAGTGCTAGTCCAAACCACTCGCTGCTTAATTTCTGCCATCTTCTAAAATATTAAAATTTGATTTTGTCAATAAACTTGCACATAATTGAAAAAGAAATTTAAAACTTCTTACCTCTAACGCTTTCCTTTCTATCATTTGTTGACGTTTTCTTCTTCTTCTTTCTATCAATTAACATTCACAATAGCAAAAATCGGGCATTTTTGGGCAGCATTGCCAGCACAAATGTGGTAAATTCAGCTAAATGCACGAAATTTTTGTGCATTACTAATTTGCTTTAAAATGAATTAATGCGCGAGTTAAAGCAAATCATCGCCGCTAATGCAAATTAGCGATGTCGTCTGTCTAGGCTATAAAGCCCACCTTCAACAAACTGATTGGACCTTATCAGTGTGGCTTTAGACCTGGAAAATCAACAACAGACCAGATATTCACCATGCGCCAAATTTTGGAGAAGACCCGTGAAAATCGGATCGGCACACACCATCTCTTTGTCGACTTTAAAGCTGCTTTCGACAGCACGAAAAGGAGCTGCCTTTATGCCGCGATGTCTGAATTTGGTATCCCCGCAAAACTAATATGGCTGTGTAAGCTGAGGTTGAGCAAAACCAAAAGCTCCGTCAGGATCGGGAAGGTCCTCTCCGAGCCGTTCGATACCAGACGAGTGTGATTTCTTTAACCTGATGCTGGAGAAAATAATACGAGCTGCAGAGCTAAACAAAGAAGGTACAATCTTTTATAAGAGTGTACAGATACTGGCGTACGCCGATGATATCGATATCATTGGAAACAACACCCGCGCCGTTAGTTCTGCTTTCTCCAGACTGGATAAGGAAGCAAAGCGTATGGGTCTGGTGGTGAACGAGGACAAGACGAAATATCTCCTGTCATCAAACAAACAGTCAGCGCATTCGCGTCTTGGCTCCCACGTCACTGTTGACAGTCATAACTTTGGAGTTGTAGTTAATTTCGTCTACCTGGGAACCAGCATTAACAGCAATAACAATGTCAGCCTGGAAATCCAACGCAGAATCACTCTTGCCAACAGGTGCTACTATGGACTAAGTAGGCAATTGAAAAGTAAAGTCCTCTCTCGACGAACAAAAACCAAACTCTACAAGTCTCTCATCATTCCCGTCCTACTTTACGGTGCAGAAGCGTGGACGATGTCAACATCCGATGAGACGGCACTAGGAGTTTTCGAGAGAAAGGTTTTGCGGAAGATTTATGGTCCCTTAAGAATTGGCAACGGCGAATACCGCAGACGATGGAACGATGAGCTGTATGTGTTATTCGACGACATAGACATAGTCCAGCGAATAAAAAAACAGCGGCTACGCTGGCTAGGACATGTTGTTCGAATGGATGAAAGTGCTCCAGCTCTGCAAGTATTCGATGCAGTACCCGCTGGTGGAAGCAGAGGAAGATGGAGACCTCCACTCCGATGGAAAGACTAGGTGGAGAGGGACCTGGCTTCGCTTGGAATAACCAATTGGCGCCAAACTGCCAGAAGGAGGGATACGTGGCGCGCTGTTTTGGACTCGGCTATAACCGCGTAAGCGGTGTCTACGCCAGTCAAGAAGAAGAATTTAATATTTTATTTAGCTAACTTATTTTTTTCTTGACATTTTTCCTCTTTTTTAATGTTTGTTATTTCTTCTTAAATTTTTTTGTTGACCTCACCCTCAAAATTATTGCATTTTTGCTTGTAATTTACGACAAATTCCTGTGCTTCCATTTCGTAATATTTTCACGTACACTTTAAGCCATTTTCCTACACACACACACTTATGCACCTTTCTATAGTTTTGTGCTGCAAATGCGTAGCAGGAAAACAATTAAACGGCTCTACAATTCGCATAAATGCAGCATTCTTCTGCGCTTGCTGCTAGCGTTCTACGTTATTTATATTTTTCTTTTTAATTTTTTTCGCAATTCTTCGCACACTCTTCAATTTGTTGCTGTAATACAATTCTTTTTCTGCCCACTTTCACGTAATTGCTTTGAGTGCCTGCGCCGAATGGTTGTTGGCTGCGTTCGCTTTGTATAACGCTGCTTATTACGTGGCGGCAGAACATGGACTACTGTTTATACTATAATACATATATATGTACATATGTATTTTCAATACAAACACACGCCTAGGCTCTGCATAAATCTGTCGAGCTCTTCGCGCTGCATTTAATTATGCGCACAAATGTGTGACGTTGACGGCTTTGTGCGACCGACGGCGAGCAAATTGCACGCAAACTCACACACACACATAAACGTCCTCCTTCTCAAATATATGCACATAAATTATGTATGTGTGTATGTGTGTAGCCTGCACTTGTAGCTTGTCTTCAGTGCGCACCGTGCCGCCTAGACTGAAATGAATCTCAAATGAATCTGCGTCGACTTGTGGTGCTGCTGTAATAACTAGTGTTGTTGCTGTTATTGTTGTTGTTGTATGTAAAGCGTGTGTAAATGTGTAAAATAAATGGCCAAATTAAATTTGTAGTCATTAAGTTCTATTTTTGCTGTTTCGACTTTTTCTTCTGCTCTGTCTCTTTCTTTCTTTCTTGTCGTGTACTGTCAACAACAAGTGGTCTGTAGGTGGCAAGTTGCCCTGGTTGACGCGTGCAGCAAGAAAACAGCAAACAGCAATATGAATAGTGTAGAATCTCTGAGAGAAGAATTTAATTACAAAAACTCAAAGGTCGTAATTTTTCTTGCAAGAACAAGTGTGAAGCTAGCAATTTTACAAAGACTAAGAGAGAGTGTAAGGGTTAACGAATGCAAGTGAATGTGTGTATGTGTATAGAAAGACTGCGTGAGTAATAAGGACGTGAGCGTATCTAGTACGTGTGAATTGGCACATTTCCTCAATGCTGTTGTGCATTAATTAACATTAACAGGTTGTATTGTAGAACTAAAGTATATACAAAAAGTAACTAGTTTCGTAACTAGTGCGAATTAAATATGTTTTGAGGTAGTTGGTAGAATAAGTTACAAAATGCATCTACGATACAGTGTTACTAAAACATTTAATAAATGGGGAAACTAGTTATATGACTAGTACAATATGAACTAGTTTCGGACTAGTTTTTTTTTTTAATTAAGTATATATGGAATATGGGCAATTTCTTCAATAATAATGAACACTAAGCCACTTTTAGAGTTCATGCTCAATAGAGGGGCTAAACCTGCTATTGATTAATAAAAATTTAAATGAATCAGTCTATACTTGGTAATACCGAATTGCCGCTTACTGGGTTAGGGGTAGTCAGGAATTAAAGAAAAAATAATTTTGTTTGCATTTTCTTTAATTTCTTTTCGAGTTATTCCACAAATAACAAAGAGCTGTAACTCGAAAACCGCTCAGTAGATTTTAATGAAATTTATACATCTTTTAGAGTACTTAATAAGCCTGGGATGGATCAAACCTTATTTTGTTTTTCAAAGATATCTATTTTTAAGACCAATTGATTTTTTCACGAAAATGTAGAAAAACAAGTGGGGAAGGGCTAAGTTCGGGTGTAACCGAACATCTTATCCTCTCGCAATTTATTTATTTAACTTTATTTATATTATATAATGCACAATTTGACCCACATATTCGTCATATATATTGTATAAAGTCCATTGAAAGTTGGAAACCATAATATTAGGTTAGAAGCACCGAGTCCCATGTTCGATATATGGGGCCTTGAAAACATATGGTCCGATTTTGGCGATTTTTAGAATGGGGCTGCCACACTATAAACGTAGTATTTGTGCAAAGTTCTGCACCGATATCTTCACTAGAGCTTACTTTATATATTGTAATGTAAACGATTCAAATTGTCTTCAAAGTTCTGGTATATAGGAAGTAGGCGTGGTTGTGAAGCGATTTGGCCTATTTTCGCAACATATTATTGGGAGGTAAGGAAACTATTACAAACCAAGTTTCATTGAAATCGGTCGAGTAGTACCTGAGATATGGCTTTTGAACCATAAGTGGGCGACGCCACGCCAATTTTCCATTTTGTAAAAATCTCTGAGTGCAGCTTCCATCTGCCATTTTTTTTGTGAAATTTAGTATTTCTGACGATTTTCCGTAATGAGTTAACCCACTTTTAGTAATTTTCAACCTAACCTTTGTATGGGAGGTGGGCGTGGTTATTATCCGATTTCTTTCATTTTCGGACTGTATTAGGAAGTGGCTAAAGAAAACGACTGCAGAAAGTTTGGTTTATATAGCTTCATTGGTTTGCGAGATATGTACAAAAAACCTGTTTGGGGGCGGGGCCACGCCCACCTCCCCAAAAAAATTCTGCCACAATCGTTCTATCGCAGAGAAGAGTGAAAATAAGATACTTTAGGTTGGACTCAACCTCGAATCTATTCAGGGCCTTTGCTACCGCTTCCGGCAGTACGTTGTTGAAAGCCCCCTCAATGTCGAGGAAGGTTCCCACTGCATATTCCTTACGTCCGATAGCTTTCACTATCCATGAGACGACCACGTGTAAGGCTGTGTCCACTGACCTGCCTTTACAGTAAGCGTGCTGCGCTTTAGAGAGACGGTTTCTGGGAATCCTACCCCTTATAAATCGATCGATCAGCCTCTCCAATGTTTTTAGTAGAAAAGAGGAGAGACTGATAGGCCTGAAGTCTTTGGCCACGACGTGCGAGCTCTTTCCAGCCTTGGGTATAAACGTCACTCTGACCTGCTTCCAATAATAGCAAAAAGAATTACGGAAAATTCTCATTTCTTAATTTTTCATCCGTGACAATAAGAGAGGTTCTTGAGAGTGTACTAGTCCAGAAAGAAGCAGTTAGAACTAGTTTCATAGTCATATTTTTATAACCAGCACTATATGTTTGCAAAAGTGCTGGTCCAAATTAAAAGCTTAAAAAAACGAATGCTAACTAGTCCGAAAATAACCAATTCACAACTAGTTACAAGTTATCAAGTTACAAGTTACAAAGTACAAAGAAATATGTAAGCTCCGTATATTTTCACAAATAATTTTTCATTTTGCAATCCAAAAAAACATAAAAGTTAACTAGTCCCAAAAATAATCAGACCATAACTAGCTTACATTCCCTCAATGAGCTCATATCATTCAACAATATGCACTTTATATGTTTGCCAAAGTGCTTCTCGAAACTGTTTTGTAGTCACTTTAACTTTGTTGACCACTGACAACAACACTTTTGTCTTATTTATCGACTTAACATTTGACAGATTTGCCAATATTGTTGACCAAACGCTGACAGAGCCACAAACCAGCAAGCAAACAAACAGACATAGAAATGTAACTTAGTGTATTCTCAAATAGTTATACATATATGCATGAGTCTTATGTGCCAACTAGAGCAGCCAAACCAAGTGGCATGTGGCTGTGCAACAATAACAATGAAATGGCAATGAATGTAAGAAATTTAATTTCAAACGTAAAACGCAGTCGTGAAGCACTCAATCTTGTACTGATTGTCCATGCTGGTTGCTTGCCACTTTTTATTATACATATATCTGAGTGTGGATGTATGTATGTATGTAAGTATGTGTTAGCACTTACTATACTCGTATCTATAAATAACTTCACATATATAAATATATACACCCTTATATAGAATATTTCCAATTTTTGTGATGTCTTCTGCAGTAAATACAACAACAACGGTATAATCGAATCAATTTAGCAATGGGCTGCATAAGACAGTAGCGGAGACCGTATTAAGCAGGAAATCTTCTTTCGGTCCACACAGCTAAATTTTTGTATTGGTCTCTAAGCAGCATATACATACATATATATTAAGCTGCTCTCTGCATATATTATTGTAATAATCCGATAAAAAATACATATATACATATAAATGGTTGCCTAATGCCTGTGAGCATCAAAGCGTATTAGCATATGTAAATATTAAATTCATCACTCAGACGGTCAACGGAAAGGATATTTCGTATGAAATTTATGCTTTTCGTTTCAATAACTTTTCAGAAAATCTAATAAAAAAATATTTCATATGCAAGACAAGGGTATGAGTTTTGAGTGAAGCTACAAACTCAGATATTCAAAGAAATCATTCGCAAGTCTCAGTCATTGAAGATACCCCTCAACACAAATTCATCAAAATTATTATTATTTTCTTCTATTATAATAATTTATAATATATCTTATAAAATTACTGTTATTTTAGTAAGATGGAAAGTTTGCAAATAATTCTATTATTAACACTAAACGGCAAAATCGACTCTTTTTCTGGGACCAAACTATTTTTTCTATAGATTGAGACATGAATCAAAAAAATGCATTCTCCGATTTTCGAAGTTAGCATCCTAAATCTAAATATTTGGTTTCGAAGTTCGAAAATAATATTTTGAAAATATTTATTATTAATTTTAGGTTATAGTTTCTAAAAAATCTAAAATATGGAAATCATCTACATTTTCTTTTTCATTCAATAGCGAATAATTTTTTTCTACCGATAAATCTAGTCTCTTTTAGTCGATCTTTATACTTAAAAGACAAGTAGCATACTCTTCTGCTGACAGTTTTAGCTTAACCTATTGAACGCTAGACCTTATATATTGCTTGATTTTCTTTTCCCCTATAGATACAGCATATCTCTTAATCCAACATACTACTTTGAATCTCACAATGGGGATTCTAAAGATCTAGCTGCGTCGTCAGACATCAGTAGGAATGTGCCTACTACATTGAACCCTCACATCTTACAACCAACTTCTCTGTAGCAATAAATAACTTTTTTCCGACCACTGGGAGTGCGAAAAAATCCGAGATAACCTATAGACTCAATTACAATCATAAACCTAAACTGAAGCTCGTACAGAGATCGAGATATGCCGCAGAAATGATTCATTTAAAGATATAGAACTGTACACAGGGTTTCAATGCGACTAAAGTATTCAAGTTCTTCCGCAACTGTTATTAATTTACAGCATGGAACGCATTATTGAGTGAATTAGTACTTTTGCGAAGTAAAATTAAAATCAGTTAGACCTCTCTAGTACCACGTCATATATTCTCTAGGATAAGCTAAAGAATGAAGGGATCCTATAATTTAAAGAATATACGATTCTGAATAGAAAATGATTGTATAAAGTATAGAAACCGTGTAATAATTCTGAGCCAACTTATTGTTCCAACAAATGGTGGGGAGTTCAAAAATTCATTCATACGCTCTTCTATATAAATAAAATAAAATCAACTGCGGATACGTTGAGGATGGATGCAGAAAGCCTTTGGTGATGAGGCTATGTCTAAAAAAAATGTTTGCAAGTGGTATAGTGAGTTCCAAGCCGGCCGTGAACGTGTCGAAGACGAAGAGCGACCATCAACCTCAACCGACGAAGCTCACGTTAAACAAATCAAAGATTTGGTGTTGAAAAACCGTCGATTAACAATTAGAGACCTTCTCTTCTTCATCAGCAGTTGACATATCGAAAGGCTCAGCCAATACCATTTTGAAGTATGTTTTGGACCTCAAGCGCGTCAAATCTCGACTGGTACCGAAAATTCATTCGCAATTCGTGATCATTTCGCCAAAAACTCAACCCATTTCGTTGCGCAACCACCGTATTCACCTGATCTGGCGCCGTACGATTTCGGACTGTTCACCAAGCTCAAAAGACCGCTCCGGGGACAGCGATTTTATACGATAGAGGAGATTCAAGCCGCAGCGAAGAAGGAACTGAAAGCCATCCCGGAAAGTGACTACAACCAGTGTTTCGAAGATTGGAAAATCCGTTGGCATAAGTGCATTGCATCGGGAGCTGATTACTTTGAAGGGGATGAAATTGATTTGGAAGAATAAATAAAGAATTTTCAAAATAAATACAATGTCACCTTATTTTTTAGGCACATAATAAAGAGTATAATGATTTTTGGTACAGAGGCAGACTATTAGAAGAAAAGATTCCCTCTGCATTGCATTAAAATATCTGAGATATTTACCGATATTTTCGGTAAAAAATTACTTTTAGGCACTATGTTCTTCGTGTTCCATATCCGGAGCCTAGAAAAGTTATAGTCCCATTTCGACAAAATTTTTCGCAAGTGATTCCACAGAACTCATATACGGAATTTGTGTAAAGTTTTATTCCGCTATCTTCTTGATGTACATATATATTATATCATAATTGTGTTATATGGGAAGTTGGCGTGATTGTTAACCGTATTCACCTATTTTTCCTCGGTACCATCAGGTCGTCAAGAAAATATTATGTACCGAAATTCATTGAAATCGGTCGAGTAGTTCCTGAGATAACATTTTTGATCCAAAAATGGGCGACGCCACGCATTTTATTTTTTTATAAAAACCTGAATGAATCATAACTTCGTCATTTCTTCTGTTAAATTTAGTTTTTCTGACATTTTTTTGTAAATGAATTAACGCACTTTTAGTAGTTTTCAACATAACCTTTGCATGGTGGATAGCCATGGTTATTATTTGTTTTATCCATTTTCATGATGTACAGTCGGATGCTGAGGGAAAATGTGTCCAGTAAGTTCGATTTACATAAAATAACCTAAAATGAAATTCGCAACTTTGGGTGATATGATTTACAAGTGGAAGTGGAGAGCTGAAAATATAATTTTTCATGCAAACATATGTAGATATATTGAGTTTTCAGGGACTAACCAAAAAATATCTCTGCCATAAAACATTTTGCTTCATTCACTTCCTTCTCACAGTAAATAATCAGCTTAAAAAGTAAAAATTTTCTTGATTTTCCGCTTTACAAACCAACTACTAATGTGGTCACTGCACAGTGCACCGCTGCGTATGCGCAACCTAAGCCCCTATGCAGAACAAACACAAGAAAAAAAAACATGAAACTAAAACAAAGAATAAAAACATAAAGTTATATAGACACTCGGACAGACGTTATTCCCTTGCGATAGCCTACATTGGGGCTAATAATCAGAATAGCAAAAACAAAAGCAAATCCAAAACGTGGCATATCTTGCTTGTGCAGATTGACATTTTACCCAGTGGTGTAATAAAAACGTCAACTTCACTTTACTGTTAGCATAAAGCACACACACATGTGTACAGACATACTCGTACATATGTACACACAGTAGGCATGACATAAATTTAATGGTGAAAAGGAAGTGGAAAGTAGGCAAGAAAGAGTTGTAAAGATGATAACAAGTATACAGTGACACACATATTCACAAAAACATACACACATACATACAACAAAAGTAACGGTATATATAAAGAACGACCGCAAATGTAAGCACATAAAAACAGTGAAAGCATTGGAATGCCAGCAAAAAGTTGAAAGTTAATACAAACACACGCACACATCCATGCATAAATCTACTTAGCAACATATATCCGCTTATGTGTGACTACCACAACAGATATAGCATACGCTTGTGTGTCGTATGTTAGCTGTGCCAGTGTCACTGGGTTGAATGATTGATTCCGCAACGTCACGTTTTTTGCCAAAATCTTTTTTATTTCCGGTTTTTGCTTCTCACTTTCTTTGGTTTTTTGCAGTCACTGTGTCAGCTGTTGTTGCCCTGCCATTTTGTCATTTTGATAGGCAGTTCAACGGCTTTGCTGTTTTATTGCTTGATTTCTTTTCTTTTGTTTTGCTAACAGACGAGGGTAGTTTGTTAGGTCAGGAAGAATTTTCATTTTTTTAAAGAAAAGTTGAGTGAAACAAAATGAAGTGTGAACAAGTAAGGAAAGGCTAGTTCGGGTGTAACCGAACATTTTATACTTTCGCAATTTATATATTTATTTTTTTTAATATAACACATAATTTGACCCACTTATTCGCCTCATATATGGTATAAAGTGAAAACCCTAATATTGGGTATATGGGAGCTAGGGAAAGTTATGACCCGATTTCATTCATTTTTCGCACGGAGACATATTGTTGGAAGAAAAATATTTCCTCTGAATTTCCTCAAAATAACTGAGAGATTTACCTATATTTTCGGTAAAAAAATTGTTAGAAGCACTGAGATCCTCATATTCGATATATAGGGTCTTGAAAACTTATGGACCTATTTCGATTTTTAGAAGGGCGATGTCACTCTTTAAATGCAGTATGTTTGGAAAGTTGTAAAGTACACGATTCAGAACTTCAAAGTTCTGGTATGTGGAAAGTAGGCGTGGTTGAGAACCGATTTGGAATATTTTAACAACATATCATTGTGAAGCCAGGAATATGTTATGAACCGAATTTCATTGAAATTGTTCGTGTAGTTTCGGAGCTATGTTTTTTGACCCATAGGTGGGCAGAGCCATGCCCATTTAAAATTTTGTATACCAATTTGAGTGCAGCTCTTCTGTACCATTTTTATAATCCATATTTATACTGTATCAGGAAATGCCTGAAAACGAAACGAAACGGAAACACGACTCCTGATAGTTTCGTTGCTTGTAGCTTTAGTAGTTTACGAGATATGTACACAAGACTTTGTAGCGGGCGGGATCGCCCCAATTTCCCAAATTCTTCTTAGTAAATGTCCACCAAATTTCACTTTTATACCATTATTTATGGCTTCGTTTTAGCTCTTTATAGGTTTAAGGTTATCGCCATTTTGTGGATGTGGCAGTGGTCCGATTTCGCTCATCTTCGAACTTAACTTTCTTATGGTGCCAATAAATACAAAACTATAATACTCTCTTAACAACTTAGCAACAGTTTATAGTCTGGGCTGTTTTTAAGCTTACCAGGATGTTTTTCTTCCAACAATCTGAGTAGCAAGTAATATCGGGAGTTGGGGTTAGACCTTGATGGAGTAAAGGGTTTGTAATTAGGAGCTCCCGAAATTGGTTTTTGAACATTCGTTGGATTGGGTCTGAATAAATAGAATTTAACCCTAAAATAATTACGTAAAAACTACTCGGTAATCCTCCGATATCTATTGTAGACTGCATTCATGCCATAACATTATTCAAGGGAACGGATTGGATAGAATTATTCAGGAATTATCTGTAATATATAAATATTCTCTGTATATAAGATCGACCAACGGCAAAAAAATTTAAGATTTCTCTTCTGATATCATCAAGAAGGATTCATTTTAAGAAGCAGTCTACTAAGAATACATATGCATATACAATGTTATAAGTGTTATAGATCTTAATTAAATTCTTCCTTTTAGACCTCATTGCTACTCAGCAGCGTTATGATTGGCAACTATCTATCTAGTTTGTTTTTTTGGTTTTACTAGCTAAGTATTTAAGAGTTGAAACTCCAATTTCAAGTGGTAATGATCGTTCTGTATAGAAGGTATAACGTTCACCGTAAAACCCAACATTTTCAAGCCAAATGGTGTCCAAAAAAATTTTGTTTTCCAAAAACTCACTGACCCAACAGCTCACCCTCGTACTTCACAATCGTTATTACTTTTCAAAAACAAAAACAACAAAATTTGCAAACTCAGCATCAGCACAAATAAAAATAAAGTTTATCTACCGTTGGTCCCGACTCGAATGCATACACTTAGCAGTAGTTGAGTTTTATGATAAAGCATATTTGGCCGGCATTCTTAACGGTAACTCGTTAGAGCGGCATTTATTGCGTATAAAAAAATGTGTTTAGTCATAGTTAACCCAAGTAAAAGACATTGAATTTAAAGATTATAATGGCAAAACAAAAACTAAAATGTGCCATTTAAGCAGGATTACGCTGATAATCCGTGTATACTGTGGCAATTATGATTTTCAAGTTTTGGGCAATAAGGAATATGGTCTTAAACAATTATCTTAGATTATTATATAATAGTGTAGTATATAAAAACCCTTTTTGAAAGCAAAGCACATGGTATTTTGAGGACCTCTCTACTTGCACTCACTTAAAAGTTTATTGTGAATAATTACTTTAAAGAATTATTAATTCATGTCAATCTGATACCACAATCACACTACTAAACTAAATATAACTTATTTAAACTCTATTTTTATTTATATTTTTTAATTATACTGCTAATGCTTTTGAGTTTATTTGAATTCCTCCTAAATGTAGGCAAAGAGTAATTATTCATATGTCGATCTGCAATAAAATCAATTAATTGAAATGAAGCCTACATTTAGGTGCACATATTTATAGCTCGCTATTTACCCAAGCCATATACTTAATAAAGAAAATAACTAAAGAAAGAAAGGAAAGGAAGATATTATTTTACTGTTAGATATTTTTGGAGAATTTAATATCAAATAGCGATAGATAAAGGATAAATTGACGATATGTTTATGTGTAGAAAAAATATTCGCGAGCTGCCTCTTATCAAATAAAATAATAATAAATGAATAGCTTTAGTTGGCTACTAAAGATAAGGTTTATAATAATTTTGCTGTTATTACTTTCTTAATTCCATTTCATAGATTTATATGAGGAAATATATAAGTTCCGACCAACTTTTTATTTATTGAGTTCATTGTACCCTCGTATATGACCAGATTATAAGAACGTTTCCTTCGTTTCCAAACTATTTTTGGACTTTTCATTAATTACAATAATATACTTTGAAACTTTTTAAAAAGAATAGTTAAACTTTGAGATTTGGTATGTGCATCCTTTTACCACTTAGTTTAAGTAGCGTGCTATCCAACTATTTTTAATGACTTGAGTTAGATTTGGTGAAACGGTGGATCTTTAAGAACAAAGGAACCAGTTTAACAAATTATTCTAGATACATATATTTCTCAACATTCTTTGCTTCAGACATATATTTAAAAGTTGATCGAGTTTATATACATTCTGAAAGTAGTATGTTAGAACACATTTTTTTATCTGAACTCAATATTTGACTGAACATTTATTTACAATAGTCTGAGCGATTGCCGTCGAGAACAAAACAGCGCTCCAATAGTTTCTGTGTTTCAATATTTGGTTTTTCTGGTCTTTAGTTGGATTAATTATTCACTTGGCATTACCTTAGAGAAGGCAACACTCCAATTCTGTTTTCACTAGTAAGTCGACCGTAGTCTCATTATCAGCGTAACTACCCTGTATTTGAAGACAACAAATTGAATATCATATATCCACAAAGTGTCTTGAACTCTTCACAAATCTGCTTAGACTATCCGGGATGTCTGAAGGTATGATATCCAAATTGTTTTAGCGTTGTTATCCGTAAGGCGGGACGATCAAGAAAGAAGTGTTCAGATTACTATAGCTAGTGTTCTTCTCAGCTACTTCTACAACTGTCATATGGTAAGATTTTAAACATTACCATCTGGACCCCAATCGCAACATTAATAGGTATTACTAGTATCAATCAAGAGGTTCAAGTGACACATTTTTTTTTTTTAAGTGACCGTGGCCATTTCAGCTGCATTTGGAACATTACTGAAGCTAGCTCTAAATATTACATATCATACAGTTTCAATTTGAAGAGTCAGGTGGGTCATGTAACTCTGAAATATGGTCATCAGCGCTAGAAGACAAGATTGCCGTAGGGCCCGAAAATTAAAAAAAAATGTTTGCATTGTTTATTAGTAAAAACAAGGCAAACGTTTAAACAAACCCAAAATTTATATATTTTGGCTGTTAAGAATTTAGCTTAGATATCACGAGGGTATTCGAAAGGCTTTATCCATATTATTATATATTATATTAAAGCAGAAACTTGACAAAAATATTTTATAAATTCTTGAAACATAGGATTCTCACAGTCACCTCCTAAAATTGGGGAGTTATCATTCTATATAGAATATGTTTTCTATAATTCGACTCGTTAAGAGTTTAGAGGTTTAATTTCACAGGAACTTAGCTTTAAATTTATTTTTTTATTAATTTTTGACTTTTGAAGTTCAACAACATCAGTACTTTAAACTACTTAGCGCCGGAGTTAGTAGAATTTGGAGCATATAAATTTACCATTATATTTTTCGTTTACTGCTGTAATATATCCTTGTACTAGGTCATTTATCAAAGAGTCATATGACACTTTTTAAAGCGCAACAAAAGCGAACACACAAACACTTTATCAAGTATATATGTAGCCATATATATACATATGTCTATATACATAAACCAACTAACAGTTGTGTCTATGTAACTGTAATGCAACTTTTCATGACGCCACTGTAAATGCCAACCACTTAAGGCATCACTCACTTTTATGCACCGCGATTACTGTAAAATGTACAACAACAGTGAAACACTTTACATGTGCCCAACAAATTCATGAATTTCGATATTCAATAAATTTTTTATGGCATTTCGCTAAACGTGCATTTGCTGTAATGACTTTAATTTTCAATCTTCACTTTAACTTTTTTCTACTATTACGCACAACACCCTTTTTCCCGTTTTTATTTTTTTCGCCTTTTTATCCACCGCACATCGCGCTCAAACACCAAAAGCAAGACCGCATGTCAGGCGGTTTTCCACGACCCGTGCTTGCTTTATGCTTTTTCTCTTTTGGTATTTTCTTTAAATATTATCCTCCGCAACGTTTTCACTTGTTACCACACCGTTGTCGAGGCACCGACAGACTGATGCTGCGCGCATCAAAGAGCATCCTCCGAAGTGCAACGCCGACAGACACAGGCGAAGACGAAGATGTTCAGCAAAAAGCTCGGCGCTCTGTGCGATTCTATGGCAAAAGCTGCCTGGATAAGCGTAGTACACATAGAGCGGATAAAAACACGCCTGCTTCGGTTAAAACACAACACGCAAACACCCCTTTTTTCGGTGTGTGTCGGCTTACGTGGTGGTATGGTGAAAGTGTGGTGAATTTGTGGTCATAATATTTGGGTACACTGTAAAAGTTATTTTTTCCAAAGGTTTTTCAAAATTTGTTAAAGAGAACTTTTGCTGATATTGTTCTGAGAAACGTAATGCAGACAACCGCAGCCAATATAAAGTACATATATATTATAAAGCATTCTTAAGCGTTTTCGAGGATATTTTATTTCACCGTCCTTTAATACAGATTCTTATAATTTTTAATGTGATCCCTTTTAAAGTAAATTTTGTCAAAACTTAGATCGGATCCTCTCATTATCCTGGAATGTTACATACAGCTGACCTGCATTCACACAGCAACCTGAAGATATTCCAGAGCTGCCATTTCATTCAGAAAAAAACAACGGTTGGTGTGGTTTGTGGGGAGGTGGAATCATCGTTCCATATTTCTTCAAAATGATGCCGATGAGAACGTAACGGCGACCGTTATCGCGCAATGATAACCAACTATTCGATGTCTGAATATGAAGCGCGTGATCTCGGCGACATTTGGTTTCAATAAGACGGCGCCACTTCCCACACAATGCATCATTCAATGGATTTAATGAGAGAACACTTCGGTGAGCAGACGTTTTGTGCCGGTCGATTGGCCACCAAGATCATGTGATATCACCCCGTTTGAGTTTTTCCTGTGAGGATATGTAAAATCTTAACCCTATGCGGATAATGTGTTGGGTTAACTCACTAACGAAAAACGTCAGAAGCACTAAATTGTACATAAGAAATGGCAGATGGAAGCTGCACTCAGATTTTTTTACAAAATGGAAAAAAATCGCCCACTTATGGGTCGAAAACCATATTTCAGGAACTACTCGACAGATTCAAACGAAATTCGCTATATAACACCCTGATGACACGAGTAGAATATGGGCGAAATCGGTTCACAACCACGCCTACTTCCCATATAATTCCATTTTGAATTCTTCTGATTCATTCACTTTATAATATATACATTAGGAACCAATGAAGATAGCGGAATAAAACTTTACACAAATACTGTATTTGAGAAATACTGTATTGTGATTTGATGTCACAATCACTTGTGGAAAATTTGTCAAAATTGCACCATGACTTTTCAAACCCCCTGATATCGAACATAAAGAACTCAGGGTAATTTTACATCGAAAATATATGTAAATCTCTCAGATATTTTAATGTAATTCAGAGGATTTTTTTTCTTATAATTTTTTATTTTTTTTTCTTATGTATCAAATATTGTTAAAATCGGGTCATAACTTCCCCAAGATCCCATATACCTAATTATAGGTACTATAAAATTAAGTGAGCATATAGTCTTCGATATATTGTATCTTGATGGTGAAAACGAGTGAAATCGGTTCAGGAATGCCCTCAGTCCCCAAATACTATTTATGATGATTTTCGTTATTCAATTTAAATTATGCCGAATATATGGGTCGAAGTGTGTTATCTTTATAAAATTACAACAATAAATTGCGAGATTATAAAATGTTCGGTTGCACCCGAACTTAGCCATTCCTAACTTGTTTGGATTAGATTTGTTTGAATGGCAAAATTTGAGATTTAACCTTTTATAGTCTAAGCATGTCTCAAATATCAGTCACCAAAACTTACAATCTATATACAAAATCAGATCTATAGTTAAATCAAGAAAACATCATCACATCAAACGACTTATAAATCATAAAGACACCCACCCACAACTTATTTCCGATGAATATTCACAGTAATTTCACTTAATTACAGTTTTTACTCTAAAAAATATGGTTGAACGATTTTACCCCAGGGTTAAGTACTAATATCAACAATTTCCGGTTTTTATTGACGTAGGCATATTTAAGTTATTCGATTTCATGTATTAATGAATTTAATTAATTTAATATAATGAAGTAAGCAATTAGTTGCGCGAAGTGAAAACATTGTAATGCTATCAATACCAGCGCTAGTTGTAAATATTTACATACAAATATAGACGTAAATATAATTTTCAATTTACGTTCATAAAGGAATCACATTTTCATCAAAGTCAGATGGGAAATTACAAAATGTCACACACTTTGAGTAATTAATAATATTACAAAAACAACAATGGTCAATTTGATCGATGATCTGCTTGACCAAACATTGAACTAATGACAAATGACGCATAGAAATTATTTTACAATGACAGCCGCTGGAGCAAGTCTTGACTTACATAGGTTAACAGTTGGGAGAAACCTGTAATAAATGTTGGAAAAAAGTACCAAGCGTGGGAAGTGAGGAAAATCTTGTTGCCAACGTCTCTTCATATGTATTTATAAAGCGAATGGTATTGAAAATCACTGTGGTTTATAATTAAAACGAATTACGTGCGTTGGATTTTTGCATTACTTTTTATATATTTTAAACTAGTCACTGATTTTTCTACGAAAAAGGTTATGTTTTTCTTTTTGTGTTAAAAATAGCGTTGCATAAATTTCTCGGAAATGAATCTGACCTTAACCTATGCAAAAATGTACCTACTATTGATGCACTTACATTACTGGCATAATATTGGAAAATGTTGACGAGGTTACTTGGTTGGTGCTTGGTTAGATATTGATTAGAATACATATAGCTTAGGTTATATTGAGTCGAGATAATGGCTTTTATATTTCATCAAGAGATCTCTACAATGATGTCAAGATAAATAATATCATGTGTAATATCAGTTAGAGACTCAAGGTTCGATCTCCTACAAGTTACACTTGCAAAACAGGTTCTCTGTAAAACAGTGAGACCGATCGGCAGTCAATATCGAATGTTCGAGAGAATTTTTATAAACGAGTTAAGAAGATAATCTAAACGATCTGTATTTTCTTATACAATGTATCATATTCGCCTTTTTTTTGTAAATTTAAGTTTTTTTTTGTATAAAAACGGTTACAAATGTCGATGAGCCTCTGCCGCACTTTTCTTGCAATTAAAAAAGAAAAGCAAAATTTCCCGAAAATGTCGAGAATTCGGCTCAAAAAGTGACATTTTCAGTTGAGAATAAGTTTGAGATGCAAACGGATCTCCACAAATATTTTGTTGGGTTAATGTTGACACAAATGTCCAAGATCGATATAAAACGATTTAATCGATTTAATCGACCCGTGCTTGACCCTAGAGACATCTATTGGAAAACGGCGGCAGCAAAGTTGTAGACCTAATAAGTTAATATATGCGAAACAGCGATAAAGCCAGACCCGGTGGCGGAAGAATATTAGAATAGATCTGATAACTGAAGATATTAAGTAGTGAGGGTCCATAGTTTTCTTGAATAGAATTATGGAAACTCTTATGAACGCATTCCGGATTTTACTGTAGTCTAGATTAGGTTCTATATAAATTCTTTTATCCTTTATGGCCTATGTCATAAAAACGGAACGAACGAAGGTTGTGGAAAAGGAAACGATATTTTTTTCTAAGAATTCGTTATAGGACAAGTAAATAGTTAATACCACTTTACCAGGGGAAAATTGTTTTATTGAAAAGTCTATCTAAACTTTTCTCAAGTCCATGGAGAAAGAGAATGCGTGGATGGATCAAGACTTTGCTTAATTAAAGAATCTCTAGCTCTGTTTATTATACATACTGCAACTAAAGTGGGCAATGTAATCTAGAAATTATTGAATCAATCCCCAGGAATCGCTCTACGATATTACTAGATCGAATACTCGCTCCAAGTCTGTATTATTAATGATGTTTCAGGGGTGAATGTTTTAAGTTTTGATTTATATGGTCAAAGAATGACCTATGTTAGACGAAAGTCACGTCTTCGTCTTACCAGACGAAAATGTAAAGCTATCGAGCTAAAATTCTGAATGTCGGCTTTTTTAACCTTTTAATTCCAGAGGTGAAGAACTAGTCCGTTCGTACGATAGCCACGCCTATCTGTCATATAACAGGTCACGGTTTTAGGCGGTTTTTAAAATGAATAAGTGTCCAATTGGCCTATCGTTATTCTGCTACGTATGTGGAAAATTTACAAGCTCTCGGAGTAGACACAAAATATCTACGGGAACTGCCGGCATCTACGAGGAATATTTCGATTTGCCCCTACCATTTGCACGCAATGCAACAACAACCTGTATAACTGGTCAAAAAGACTGTGCCTAAAAATGGGGTTCGGCATCCCAATGATTTGGATAGATCCACAAGGGCATCATACTGGTAACTGCTACGCGTGCAAGAACAAATTTGCAAGACTCAACAAAAAAAAAAAACACAGTTTATAAAAGTGTTCAATCTGCACAGCTACCAGTATCTCACTCAGAAAATGTTCCGATACCAAGATGTCCAAGTCCAACTGACAGATATATTTCGCCAACATTTTCCAACGAGCCTACAGTTCTACTCTCAATGTTTAACCCAACCGAAGTTGAAAGCCCATGTCGTCACTTGGAGATTTCCCAAGCCCGTTTGAATACGATGGTACGACAGCTGAAATTATCGCAAAGACAAGCGATTTGCCTGGCACATCATCTTCGATCGGTAAATATATTGTCCAAAGATGTGAAGGTGTATGGATACCGCAAAAGACAGGAGGAGCTTTTAGATTTCTTTGAGGTTAATGGCGACAATACTTTTTCGAATCGAGATGCCGAAGCTTTTAAATGTTTGACAGAAATATTTCCAAGACTAAGTGTTGTGAAAATAGAACGAATGTTATGTTGATACATTATTTTCAGGCGTTCTCAATGGCCCCGATATAAGAAAACTTATGAAGAACGCAAAATTCGGATAACTTCTAAGGCCAAATGAAAAAATTGCCTGGAACTCCGTTATGACCGTTATAAACCATTGCTTAGGAGTGCACCGGTCTGAAGATTGGAAAATATATGTGGATGACATGGTAGACGCTTTTGAAGAAATAGGTGTGAATATGTCCTTAAAAATTCATTTCCTTCACCATCACAAGGACCATTTTGAGCAGCAAGTTCCGCCTGAATCCGATGAGCATGGAGAAAGATTTCACAAATTTTGTTAAGTTTCTTTCTAATGGTTAGTTTGCTCAGAACGTTGGGTAGAACCGAGGGTAAATTAAAATATTGACGAAACATGAGGGAAAAAACATTAAAAAATGGATTAAATTTCAGTTTTTTGACATATTGGCTATAAGGACACAAAAAACATTGATTTTGAGGTTTACAGTCATCTAAGAACTTAAAGAGGGACTTATTCTGAGAAGCTTTGCCAAAGAAAGTTTACCAAAAAAGTCAACATTAAAAAAGTTAGAGACCGAAGAAAAATGTGCCTTTCTCTTACAATGGGCCACTTTGATGAAAAACTTCAACAAAAATTTTTTTATGAAACCATTGAAACCCGAAATAGGGGGAAACCGTCGAATTTGGTCTTGTCTTTTTTTTTTTTTTGAAAAAAGCTATCACAGTGTAATTATTATGTGCAAAATTGAGGTTATATTGCTGAAACTAAAAATTGTCGATGCTTTTAACGCGTATTATAATGAGGTAAAGTAGGAACTTGGAAGGACGAATATAACAGCTACTTGGCATACAACTATTTGTGTTTAAAGGTACATTTAAAAACCCTCGGACTGCTATTTGATATAATTTAGTACTCTTGTTTGTTGTAGAAAGAAAATATGTGTATACGTGCCTTCTAGATATATATAACGGTTTGATTTTCAATAATTATTCCAGGAAGTCAAATATTATTCACCGTTATTGTAAGCACTTGAAATTCATGCTAAATAGTTTATACGCTCATCATATTTCAAATGATAGAATGACATTTTCTTTTCACAACACACAGCTATTTCTAATTAAAAAGTACAACTTTCAAGTTTTTAATTTTGTTTTGTTGTAAAAGTTGCGGTATTTAGTCAGCAGTGCAAATATTAATGAATACCGCGCCCGCTACATTGTCAGAATATTAAAATTATGTAATTTGAAGTTTATCTGAGGCAGCGCTGACAGACTTCAATTGACAGACGCGCTATAAATACCATTGACGCACAGGCGCCGCTTACACGCATCAAAGACAAGCCAAGCGCAGATTTGAATTTGAAGTGGCAAAGTAAACCAAAAATACTTCCGCAAACAAATTAGAATTTTTCTTTTTCTTGAAAAAGAAGTAACTCATTTTAATTTCGCAGTTTGTCATGTTTGCGCTGATTTTGCGCGTTTGATTGCAATGATTGAAAATTCGACTGCGAATTGATATGATAACGCTTGGGGAAAAATACCTAGCAACCTATACGCTGGGTAAAAACAAACTACATATTTACACAAGCGCTGATTAATTTGCGTTTTTTTCGCATGCACGAGTACCGGTATCAGCGCAAAACGCTTATCAAGAAACATGTATGACAACGCGCTACAGCGGGGAAAATAGTTTCTGTGTTTACCCGCGCCAGAGCGCGATAACGCGCCGGCAATAGCACGAAGCGAAGCTTAAGCGCGCATCAGCGTCAGCATTTATATGACACCTACAAGAATGAATAATTAAAATTCAGCCGCTTGGCAGTCACTCAGAAGCAGCAACGCCGCTCAATTAAAGTGTGAATAGCAACGCGCGTTGACTGTTGCCCTTGGCGCGCCGACGATGCGTTCGCTTGCAGGTATAACAAGGCATAACTCAGCGCGGCGCGCTAGCGTCAACAGTGAGCGCCAAGCGACGCGCTCTCTTGCAGTCAAACGCGTTTTCCCACAGCATGTCACACAGTTGATAGCGCTCGCGAGCAACGCTGATATTCACCGTCGGCGACTGCGCTACACTTGCGCGCTTCACTGCCAGCAGCGACGTGAACTGCGCGCGCGCCGGTAACTTTGCCGTGTGCCTACCGATCGCGATTAGCGATTGACACAGTAAAAACGGCAAACAAAAACAAAACAAAAAAACCACATCACAACAACATAAAGGCAATCGGCAGATAAGCAGCTGTAAACGCCTAAAAGACGAAAAGCAGCAAAACAAGTGGGAATAAAAAAAAATTGGCAGCAATGCATGCGACGGACGTTTTGCCTCAAATACAACGAACCTGCTTTAAGCGAAACTTAGTCGCCTGTTAAACGGCCACAAGCGCGGTTCGCGGGTCAATAAAAAAATAAATATTGAAAATTAACGGTGAAATACAATTTACGAAGCAGGAAAGGCAATAACTGTCACATATAAAGTGTAAGGAAGTGGTCTCAAAGGACATTTTGAGTGCAAAAAAAAATTAAGTTTGAAAAAATATACTGCTTTTGAAAACTTGAAAATTATAAAAGAAACTATATTTAAAAAAAATTGAATTAAAAAAAATTTTAAAATAATTTCAATTGAAAAAAAAATTCTTGGAAAGTGAATAAACGTGAGAAAATTAAAAACAAAAATTTAAATACCAGAACAAAGTCTAAAAGGTCCGTTTGTGTACAAAAAACTAAAATTTTGAAAAATTAAATTAAAAAAAATAACAATTTTGGAAAAAATTAAGTTTTGAAAACTTATGAAGTTGGTAAAAATCTGAAAAATCTTTGAAATTTGTTCAAATAATATTTAAAGTGAAAGAAAGTATAATTAACTTCAATAACTGAAAAAAAAATAATAAGTTTTGAAAAAAAAATTAAAAATTTTCTTGAAAAAAAATTTGAAAAAATCATTTTATGGTGAAAACTGTTGAAAAATTTTTAAAAATTTTAATAATATTATTTTGAAATTTTTTTTGAAAACTTGAAAAAAAGTATTGAAAAATTTTCAAAAATTTGAAAAAACGTTTCGAAAATTTTTTGAAAACTTTAAAAACATTAAAAATAAAACTGTTAATATTTTGTTAAAAAACTTGGAAAAAAATTTCACAAATTCAATAATTGACTTCACGTGCGAGCAGCACTTGACGCGTCCTCCACAAAAAAAATCAACTCAACAAAACTAAAAAGTAAGTATAATCTAATAAGTTTATGATCAAAATCAACTAATGATAAGGTACGCACGTTAGAGATAAGCTGGATATTAAGCACAAACTTTAGTGATAAGATTTACAAAAAACTTTACGATCCAAAACGGAAGATATGCACAGTGTTGACAGGGGCAATGCCAATACCGCGATTTTAATAGCAAACTAAGAATTTCATAATTTTTTCTCAAAAACATGATTTGGCAGTGAAAATGAACTTTTGCACCGCTAGAAGTACATATTTGAACAGCAGTGCTTCGTTTTGGCAACCAACGCCGACTGTTTGGTTACTCAGCCGACAAGGTGTACACAGCGTGCATAATTGTTATGAATGGCAAATTTCGCCGACTGCTGTTATAGGCAATAAAATAATTTAGTCGAAAAAAAGAAACACAAAAAAAACAAAAACAAACGTGTTGTTAAACGTATGTATATTGCTTAACGATATCGTAATTTATATGGGCATCACATGGCTGGCGAAAAATCTTTGCACTCACATTGTCATGGAAAATATTATATTCGACGTTAGCGTCATTAAAAAATGTTTCGTTGTTTTTTTAGTACTTTTTTTTTTGTTTTTGGAAAAGGCAAACAAATATTTGCTAATGATTTGCGAAATTTTTGCAAGCTTTTAGTGCATAATTTCTAAATGAGAGTGTAGACAAGCACAAAAAAAAATATTATTGCTATGTATTTAATAAACAAGAAACAATGTAGAGAGCCCTTAACATTTTATAGTATTGTATAGTGTTAATATCTTATCTAGAAACCCTTAAGTACATGTTATAAAAATATATAAATTTAATGAAAAAATAAATACAGTGGAACTTCCATATCTCGAACTTTTGAATTGGAAATAGCGTTTAGAAATCAAATTTTATACAAATGTCTTTCTATAACTCGAAGGTCTCCAAACTCGAACTCTTGAATTGGCAATAGAAGTCAAATTTCATACAAATTACCTTCCATAAATCGAACTTTTCGACCAGGACATAATACAAAAATTAAAAGTTTTCTATCGGGGTAGAATTGTAAAAGAGTCCCCCTATATTGGATGGAGGCGAGCAAAAAATATAATATTACACTTAAATCATATATCAAAGAAGAAGTCAAGAGCCATACAATAGCAAAAAGCAACAAACGAAATTACAGAAAACATGTTTTAACGTATTTAAATAAAACTTTATCCGAAGTAAATAACCAAAACTGTGGGTAAATCTATATTTTACAGCTGTTTGAAAAATGTATGTTTTAATGAAAATTTCTGTAACTCGAAGTCTCTCTAACTCGAAGTGTTTTTGTGGATTATGGTGATTCGAGTTAGAGAAGTTCCTCTGCATATATTATATATAAAGTGTATAAATATACGAAACTTATAATTTACTTTGGTAGTTTTATTAGGAAATATATTTTTTCTTTATTAAAAAAAAATTGTTTCAGCTAAATTATAAAAATAAAGTTTTTAAAAAAATATTTAAATAAAAAATAAATAAACATTTTTTATTAATTTTTATCAAAAGAAAACTGAATACAAAATGTTTCATTAAAAAATAATAATTTAAAAATATTAAGTTTTTTAATAAAAATAATTTCTAATTAAAATAATTTGTTTATATTTTTTATTATATTAAAAAATATATATCTTAGTGTGGTATAAAAATATGTAAAATTTTTTCTGAATATAAATTTTATTAATAGTCAATAAAATTATAAAATTAAAATATATTTTATTGAGTTTAATTAATGACTTGAAACTAATAACTTAGAAAAAAATTTAAAAGCTTCATGTTAAATAAAACATATATATTTTTTTACATTTATATAAATATAATTTTTTTATTATTAATATATTCGAAAATTAATATAATTTTTATAAAAACAGAATTTATTAAAATTATAAAAAATTATATTTACATAAATTATAAAAAAATATATATATGTTTTATTTGGCATAAATCAATAATAAAATACATATAAAAAATATGTATATACATCTGAAATCTTTCCTCAATAAAAATTAAATTAATATTCATTAAAAATAAAAAAGTAAAATATAAATCAAACATGAAACTAATAAATTAGAATTGATTTTACAAAAAAAAAGTTCAAAAAATAACTTCTTAATAAAACTACCTAATAATAATATAATTGATACAAAATATTAATGACCTTCTTTCATTAAACAATTTTTAAATTGCTAAAAAAACTATTTTATATTGCAGAATTTAAAAACAAAAAATTTAAAAGTAAAATTTGAAATTTGTATCAATAAAAATAATACTCAAAAATTAAAAAATATTTAAAAAAAATTTATAATATATTTAAAAATCAAAATTTTAAATCAATATTTTCAATTAAATATAATAATTTTGAAATATATTTTTATTATTTTTATAATATTGCATTTTTATTATATCTTAACTTACTTGTTTTCATTTAATTTTTTTTATTAAACTTAAAATTAATTAATCAAAAATTAAAAAAAAAAAAATTGATTCATTTAATTGTTAAAGTGTGAAATATTAATTTTATTATGAACCTTAAGGAAATTATAATAAAAAAAAATTAAAATAAATATTGAAAACTACATACATATTTAAAATTTTAGTTAGAAAAAGTATAAAAAAGTTTACTAACAAATATTTTATTTCTGATTTTAACTTAAAAAATCTAAGAAAGTTAAAAAAAAAAAAATAAAAAAAAATATTCAAAACTATTTCAAATTTTAGTCAAAAATACGTTCCGATTTCCGATAAATAAAGTTTTGGAAACTTATGAAGTTGGTAAAAATCTAAAAATTTGTTCAAATAACAATTAAAGTGAAAGAAAGTATAATTAAATTCAAAAACTGAAAAAGAAAATTAAAAGTTTTGGAAAAAAAATTGAAAATTTTCTTGAAAAATAATTGAAAACAATTTAATGGTGAAAATAGATTGAAAGTAAAAACAGTATTGAAATTTTTTTTTAACTTAAAAAAAAGTATTGAAATTATTTTGAAAATTTTAAATATATAATTTTGAATTTTTTTGTTTGAAAACTTAAAAAAAAGTTAAGTTAGTCAAAAATAAGTATTTATAATTTTACTAAAAAATATTTTATTCATAATTTTAACTTAAAAAATCGAATGAAGCTTAAAAAAAATTTAAAATTAATATTCAAAACTATATCAAATTTTAGTCAAAAATAAGTATTTAAAATTTTACTAAAATAATTTTATTCATAATGTTAACTTAAAAAATCTAATGAAGTTTTAATAAAATTAAAATAAATATTCAAAACTATTTCAAATTTTATCTAAAAATAAGTATTTAAAATTTTACTAAAATAATTTTATTTATGATTTTAACTTAAAAAATCTAATGAAGTTTTAAAAAAATTAAAATAAATATTCAAAACTATTTAAAATTTTAGTTAAAAACAATATTTAAAATTTTACTAAAAAGTATTTTATTTATGACTTTAACTTAATAAACGGAATGAAGTTTAAAAAACAATTAAAATAAATATTCAAAACTATTTAAAATTGTAGTTTAAAAAAATATTTAAAATTTTATTAAAAAATATTTTATTTAAAAAAGTTAAAAAAATAAATATAATAATAATAATGTGAAAAATTAAACAATTATTCTTGTTTAATATTAAATAAATAAATAAGAATAATAATAATATAAAAATTAAAATTATTTTCGCAAAAAAAAAAACAAATTTGGAAACTGAAAAATATATTATAAGGAAAGTTGAAAACTAATTAATTAATAATTAAAAAAAAGTAATAATTAAAAATAAAAAAATAGTAATTTGAAAATATTATTATTTTCGCAAAAAATTAATGCTTTATATTTTTTAAATATTTTCATTAAAATTAAAAATAGTTTTAAGTTATTGAAAGCTAAAATCATATTTATTTCATTTTGATTTTTTTAGGATTTTTTTTTTTATTTTTATTTAATAATGTTATCTCATGTTAGAGTTTGAAATTAGTTTTCAAAGCGCTTCTTAATAACTAACTTTATTAAAAATAGTTAAAATATATATTATTGCTATACCACCAAAATTCTAATAATTTTTCTTTATTTTAATAGTTTAAAAAAATTAATAATTTTTAGCTTAACTTCCTAAAATTATTGCACTTACGCATGTAATTGATTGATTGATAATAATTAGCAACTATTTTCGCATTACAAACACATTACGTGGAGCTTATCAGCTGATCACGTACATATTTCCAAAAACATAACCTTAGAATTTTCAAACTTTGACTTCACGGAAGTAATTTTCAACATAAACACATACATACATACATCCGACAACTGCCAAACAAAACTGCGAAAAACAAAAACCCAAATTACCGCTTGAAGCACAGCAACTATGTTTGTATGTATGTATGTTTGTATGTGTGTGTGAGTACGTTTGAAACTTTTTACCCGCTTCCTATTTCATTTTCAATTTTTGATATCTCCACTCAAACATCAACAACAGCAAGTAACGACCAACAATTAACAAGCTAGAAATCATAGTTTGAGCTGCCGCAAGACAAACAATAAAAATAAACTATTTAATATTGTTGCTGTAGTTGTTGTTGTTGCTGTTATGTGCCAGTAATAAATTCGACAACAAAAGTAATCAAAAAGAGATGAAAAGCTTAAAGTTTTTTGTATTTTTTTTTAATTTATTTTTTTTTAAGCCGGCAAATTCCGTGCCAGTTGCATAAGTTGGCGGCAACAACAATAACAAAACGCTTGTAATTTAAACTATGCATGCTCATATGTGTTGCCAAAAGTCACATACTCCATAAATACCCACTACATAACTCAAAAAGTAAACAAACCCACAATCATCACAAAGCAATCGACATGAATTTGTTTGCTTTTATTTTGTAATATTTACTTTGTCACTCGCTCTTTTATTGGCGGTCTCTTATTTATTGTTATTTGAGGTTTTATTTCGTTGTTAATTTATAAGTATGTGCATAATTTAATGCTATTGCGGCTGACTTACTTGCTGAGTTATTGCCAGCTGATTAATTAGTGGACTTAACACAGCTGACGGGCAGTGCATATATTGGCAGTTAAAGTGTGGCACAGTGGGTAGAAGTTGGTCAAATGAGTAAAAAATAAATAAAAAAGTGAAAAAATAATATATATATATGGAAGAGAACTTAAAAAGAAGATTAGGAAGAGGAATGAAAAATAAAAATAAATCAAGAAAATTAAAAAAATGTATTTGTACATAAAAAAATTATAAATATTAAATAAAAAATTAAATAAATAAAAAATAGTAAGGGCTTAAAAACATAAAACTAAAAAAACTAATTAAGAAAATATTTCATAAAAAAAGATAAGTGTTTTAAACAAGTAAGGAAAGTAAAAGTTCGGGTGCAACCGAACATATTATACTCTCGCAATTTATTATTGTAATTTTTTAAGATAACACACAATTTGACCCATATATTCGGCATAAAGTCCAATAGAATAACGGAAATACTCATATATAATATATAGGCTGAGGTAATTCCTGAAACGATTTCACTCATTTTCACCACCAAGATATATTACATCTAATACTCTATGCCCACTTAATTTGGCTAAGATATTTCACATATTAACCGATTTATAAGTTATTAAGCCCATAGCAGTTTTGAAAATCTTTATACTAGGTATAGCGGAGCTAGGGAAAGTTATGTCCCGATTTTAACCATTTTTGGTACAGAGACACACTATTAGAAGAAAAAGATTCGCTCTGAATTACATTAAAATATCTGAGAGATTTTTCGGTTAATAATTAACCTTAGGTACTATGTTCTTCATGTTCGATATCCAGGGTCTTGAAAATTTATAGTCCGATTTGGATAATTTTTACACAAGTCATGCCACAGCACAAATACAATGTTTGTGTAAAGTTTTATTCTGCTACCTTCATTGGTTCCTAATTTATATATTATAAAGTGAAGGAATCGGAATTCAGTTATATGGGTAGTAGTCGTGGTTGTGAACCGATTTCGCCCATTTTTCATCCTTGTCACCAGGATGTTAAGAAAATATTCTGTACCGAATTTCATTGAAATTGGTCGAGTAGTTCATGAAATATAGTTTTTGACCCACGGACGACGCCATGTCCATTTTTCATTTTGTAAAAAATCTGAGCGCAGCTTCTTTCTGTGATTTCTTCTGTAAAAATTAGTGTTCTGGTGTAATTTTTAGTAATTTTCAACATAAACTTTTATGAGAGGTGGGCGTGGTTATTATCCGATTCAACTATTTTTATGGTGTGTAAAGGAATACGTAAGGGAAGTAACTGCAGAAAGTTTGGTTGAGTTGCGAGATATATACAAAAAAAATATTTGGGGACGGGTCCCCGACGACTTCCAAATATGTCCCCAGTATGATCCTCCGTACCAAATACCATGACACTTTATAGGTTTTCGGTCATTTTGTGGGCGAGGAAATAGACCGATTACGCCCAAATTTCGTCAAGATATCTTCATTTTTACTCAAGTTATTCGTTGTACAGACGGATAGGGAAATAAAAAGTTAAGAGTTCAATAATATAAATATAAAATAATTTCGAATCAGAATTTTGTACAGATTTTTGTAAAAGATTTTTTGATTTTTTTTTTTTTTGAATTTTTTTGAACAAAATTTCATCACTTCCACCACACTGTGCGCCACTCGCTATGCGCCAACATTTTACCAATTAAAAATCATTTGCATCTTGGCCAATTTCGAGTGCGTTGCGCTGGTCAGGCCAGAGCAAATGGACAGACAGCGTACCAAAAAATAGCAGACACAAAATACGCAATAACAACAAAAATAAAAGGCAACAACAAGTTGCTAATAGCGTTGTAAAGTGGTTGCCATGCCCCAGTTACGGATCTTCGACGGTTCTGTGACTTCCACATGTACATACCTACATACTTGTTGTTGCGTAAGTGAGTTTTGTACAAATGCGGTTCGAACGCAAGCTGTTTGAGCGCGTGACTGGCTAACGTACTTTAAGTGCAAGAGTAGAAAAAAATCCCACTTATTGCATGCGTATTTCACAAGTTCTAAAAAAAGAAATGCGCTTAAACGCACCTATTTGTCAAGCTACTGCAGAGATTCTGTGTAGTGTGTTGCATGTATTGGAGATTAAAGTTCGTCGAACTATGATTAAGTGCTTAGTATTTAGTGTGATGTTGTGCAATATATATAGATATTACTTGTAAAGTAATGAGATTCTAAGAATTCAATTTTTTTATTTAATTGAATGATGATATATGAAATTGGTCTGTCGTTCACTTGCTTAGCTCATATAATTTATGGGTTTATTTGATTCACCATCTCTCTAATCGTTCAGTTTGAGCTCTACGGTCGTTTGAAGAACTGCCGGCAACTCGATAACCGACCAGCTGTTATACATTTTTGTTTTCGCTTTTCATAAGAAGTTGGTAACTTTCATCAGCTGATTAAAATTTTTAGCAGCGACATCTACCTTAGCTTTTTTAACAAAAAATTCAGCCAAGCGCAGACAAAGAACGTATATCCTACGTCTTTGTCGCAGAGTTACATTTGATTTTCAAGTCGATTAAAATTCAATTAAAAATTAATGTAGATTTTATTTTGTCTGGTAAATCGAGCCTAATAAGCGTTTTATTCGAGCAAAGGCAGGTTAATTGATCAATTAGCTCCTGTCTAAAAACGTTGTAACGATCTCTACATCATATTTGTATAGAGGGAGACAGAGAGAGATGTTCGATTCGCCAGTTCCACTCGCTAATACTCACTTTGAGCTTTAAAAAGTTAAATTCAATTGCTTGGGAAATAAAATTGGCTAAATCTATAAAAAAAAATATTTTTTTATAAAAATCAACTTTAATAAATATTGGCCGACGAACTTTTAAAATTTATTTCCTCTAAAATTTATTAAATATTGCATGATACTTTTACCGATCACACAGACTATTGAGAAAAATATATCACGTTAGACAAATATATTGAAAAACGTTCTGAAAAAGCATTAAAGGGTCATTAAAGGGTAGTCTTCAGTAAATCAATAATAATGACAAAATCGAGACCAGAAAAATATCATAAATTTCGCATGATACTTTTAAAAAACCTCTAACTCATTTATAAAAAAATATATCATGATAGACAAATATATAGAAAAACCTTCTGAAAAACCATTTAAAGGGTCGTTGGTCATTAGTCTGTAGTAGATAATCAATAACGCCAAAATCAAGACCAGAAAAATCTCATAAATTTCGCAAGATACTTTTGAAAAATCCCAAATTAATTTATAAAAAAAAATATATCATGATAGACAAATATATCAAAAACCTTCTGAAAACCCATTTAAAGGGTCGTTGGTCATTAGTCTTTAGTAAATAATCAATATCGACAAAATTGAGACCAGAAAAATCTCAAAAATTTCGCAAGATACTTTTGAAAAATCCCAAACTTATTTATAAAAAAATATATATCATGATAGGCAAATATATAGAAAAACCTTCTGAAAAACCATTTAAAGGGTCGTTGGTCATTAGTCTTTAGTAGATAATCAATAACGACAAAATCGAGACCAGAAAAATCTTATAATTTTCACAAGATACTTTTGAAAAATCAAAAAAGTCAATTGTTAAAAAAATATATCATGATAGAAAATCTTTTATGAAAAAATATATCAATTGAAAAATCTCAACACCCAGCTTCCAAGAATTTTATAACACAAATAAGATACTTAAATTTGCGAATTCCCGTTAACTTTAGGATATACTAAGAAATATTGTCATTACAACAAATGTAAATAAGTGAACTTATATAAAAAGATTAACGCTCTCACCACGTAAAAATCACTTAGCTAACTTACACTCATGCTAATTTCACTAGTTTTATAACTTTCCCCTGAACTTCGGCAATATTTATGACAGCGCTTGATGTAAGTTTAACTATACATTTGTCTACATTTGTTTTATCTGCTACGCCTAAAACTGCATAAATTACTGGGCATTAGTTTATTTATTAAATATGCATATTATTAGCAAGAAATCTTTTTTAACTAAACACAAATTTGAGATCCGCCGGTCCGCTGAGTCAAGCAAGCAACTATAATATTAGCAAGAACGTCACAATTTCGCGCAATCAATGACTTTGAACTAGGTGCTGACCATCAGTAGCGTTGGGGAAGCACTCTTGGCGCGGTTTAATTTCTGATTATATACATGTAAGTGTGTATGTAAATATGTATGTATGTTCATATTTGATTAGAGATTTTTATAGTGCTGCTAATGGAATAAACGGTGCCTGGGAAACTACAGACAGCCGCTGAGATGAGTTCAAGCTTGAAAATATTTTGAACAAGCAAGCGTCAGACTCATATACACTTATATATATACATATGAATATATATGTACATATATGTACATATATATATATGGATCAACAATATTGTCTCACATTAACCGTTGCTTATCACGTGCGCAAGTATTTTAAATATTTATAAACAAACGCTAGACGCTGATAACATTAAACAAACTTACAACTTGTTGTTATTATCATAAACACCTTTTAATTATTAGCGGTTTTTTTCTTGAACAATGTGAAAGCAAAGTTCCAGGAAAAAACGAAAAAAATATATTTAAAAAAAAATTCACAAAATTTCAAAATTTTTTTTGTTTGAAATTACCAATACGAAATTGTTTTGGTTTTTTGATTTTGCATGAATCGATAATGAGTTATGCTGTCCACGGCAATATTATTTTTTTAGATTTCAAGGGACATGAGATACCAACGGCTGAGCTTTAAATTTTTAAATAAAAATTCCAGACAATACCCTTTTTAACGTTTGAAGCCCACCCACCTAAACTATTAAGAAAGGTTGAAAGAACGCTGAAAAGAAAGAAGAGAGTATTTACTTTTACTAATCAAAATGATCCAAACCAATAATCATTATCTCTATATATTAAAAATAATGCCTTCCTGATAGATCTCGGTATGAGAACATATTTATTATTAAAATAATTTAATACATTAAGATATAATTTGTCAAAAAAAAAATCAGTTTTTGCTTTTCGCACAGCTGGCTAAACGATTAATGATCAGCTGTTACACTTTTTTTACTGTTCACAAGAAGTACATCCGTTTCATCAGCTGATTGTTATTTTACCAGTAAATACAGCCAACTTTACAGCGTGGACAACAACCCGCAGAGTTGCATTCCAATTTCGACTCGATTTGTATTCGATTAAAAATTAATTGAATAAAATATTACGACTTTGCTTCCGCCGTTTTCCAATAGATGTCTCTAGGGTCAAGCACGTGTCGATTGAATCGATTTTTTTATATCGATCTTGGACATTTGTGTCAACATTAAACCAACAAAATATTTGTAGAGATCTGTTTGCATCCCAAACTTATTCTCAACTGAAAATGTCACTTTTTGAGCCGAATTTTCGACATTTGCGGGAATGGCACTGGTCGATTAAATCGTATTATATTGATCTTGAACCCATTAACCCAACAAAATATTTGTAGAGATCTGTTTGCATCCCAAACTTATTCCTAAATGAAAATGTAATTTTTTGAGCCAAATTCTCGAGATTTGCGGGAAATTTTGCTTTTCTTTTTAATTCCAAGAAAAGTGCGGCTGAGGCTCATCGACATTTGTAACGGTTTTTATACAAAAAATCCTTAAATTTACAAAAAAAAAAAACGGCGGAAACAAAGTTGTAGACCTAATAAGATTTTTTCTTTTGTATGGTAAATCGTTCTAAATTAGCGCTTTAATCGAATAATAGCGTTTTAGACAGCCAAATTAATTGATCAATTAAAATTTTTATTGAGAAAGCCTTTCTTGCCTTTTATACTGCCAGCTACTGGATAACCGATCAGCCGTTACACATTTTTGTGTTTGCTTTTCATAAGAAGTTGGTAAGTTCCATCAACTGATTAATATTTTTCAGCAGCGACATCTACCGTGGGTTTTTTATCAAAAAATTGGGCCAGTCGCAGACAAAGAGCGTATATCGTAGAGTTGCTTTTGATTTTCAAGTCGGTTAAAATTCAATTACAAATTAATGTAGATAGAGGCCGGTTAATTGATCAATTAGCTCCTGTCTGAAAACGCAATAAAGGCCGCTTTTCAGAAAAGTGGCATACAATAGTAATTATTTTTTTTCTTGAGCTCACAAATTTTTTTGTCTTGCCTATAACTTCGTTATTAATTTTGAATTATATAACAGAAGAAAGTTAATTTGATCACAGAAGACAGTTGTTTATCAGAGAGAGGTGTTTCAAATGAACTTTTCAATGATTTGCGATTTGTCGGAATTCGAAACTGAGAATCACAATTTCATCATCATTCATCATCCCAAAAACTTCTTACGAGTTTACAATTTTGTCTTTAAAATTTCGTTTAAATATTGATTGTGTAATGAAGAAAACTTTTTACTATTGAAACAATACCTCACTGCTACTGAGACTGTATGACAAATTCACCACAATTTTTTTAAAAATCTTTTTCAATTTCTCATCACTTCCCTTAACTTCCGGCAACACATCCAAAGAATCAACAAACCATTTTCAATACACCAAAGTTAAAAAATCAACGATTACACTACTTAAAAAAAAAACCCTCTCTACACCACACCATGAACATATGTAGATCATCCACAACTTTCTTTGCACACTTCAAAATGATTTTTTTCAAATTCAAATGTTTTGCATTTCGTTACAAGGTCATTTATATTTGAGTATTTACCTTTCTCTTTTGACATGTGACAGACACTTTTTTGTTAATTTCATCTGCTTATTTTGCTTTCAACAGCATTCGCAAAATTTGTTTATAGCTTATTTATTACTTAATTGCGGACTTAACACATATGACAAGCGTAAAATGAGTAAAAACACAACAACAATTAGCGTCAACAAGTTATTTAAAGTAAATACGTGCATGTCCACACATGCATAATTGACACTTTAAATAAGAAAAAACGTTTAAGTTTTCGCTATAAAGAAGCAGCCATTCATTACTCACACATTATATAATTGCAAGTAATGTCATAAGTTCCTTAATATAACTAGTCATAAATATAACTGAGTTGTACTTTAGTATGGCCGAGTACCCATTGTAGTGCAGTTAAGTGTCTGCTTATCTTCGCACGTTTATTTACAGTCGGTTATTAAGTATTTAGCATATATAAATAAGTGTGCCTGATTTGCGACAAAAATAATATCGGTTGATGAGGGAGTTCATTATGACTGAGCTACAAGCTCAATATAATGCAATCCAACAATTTGTTGGAGAAATCTTATAAGTAGTTATAGGAACTTTATCTAACCTAGCTGCAAAAGAACACACGCTTAAAAGTATCGTTAAGAAAAAAAATATTTTTTTTTAATTTCAGGTTGGGGTAACCCCTTAATTAAAGGGGTAATTCCATGAGGCGGCCTTTTTAAGTGATTTTTTTAGAATTTTTTTTTTCTATGACCAGTAGATAGACAGAGTCTTAAGTTTATTATCATTTATCAACATATATTTCGACAGTATAAGTAGCAAGTAGCAAGTAAGAGTAGTAAGAATTACAGCGTACTGAAGACCCCCGCCGCGAAAAAATGCTTCCGCACTTCAATTCCGATTCCGGATTGCCTTATGGGAAACCAAATTGCGAATTTTACGTTTTTTTTAATTCTTTACTATATATAAAAAAATTTAGGAGTTTTTGATAGAGAAAAGAGCGTTCTATGATTTTACACCCAACAAATTTTAAGGCATTCGGTCAAGCCGTTTTTGAGATGGAGGAATGTTTGAAAAACACAATTTTGAGAAAAACGCGTTCAAAGTTTCCAGCTGCCAACTCAGCGCATCGAAAAGCTTCTTCTTCTAACAACTTCGAATTTCTAAAAAAATCACTTTACTATAGTATTCTAGACTTGTTAAGAAACAATTTCTGGTTAAAATCAATCAACCAATTTTTAGAGCACATCACATGGGTTAATCCTCTTAAATACACAATACTTGTATGAAATTTGACTTCTATTGCCAATTCAAGAGTTCGAGTTATGGAAGTTGCACTGTATATACATATATTGAATACACCCAAAAATTATGGCAAAACTTTGAGCTTTTGTAAGTTTTTTTTTTAGATTTTCAAATAAATAATTTTGAGAACAGTGTTGCCACCTGTCGACAAAAAGTAAAACCTCGTGGAATCTTTTAAAATGTGTGATAAATATTTGTAAATTATATTAAATGTTTACCGTAAAGTTTTTTGAAAAAATGCAGAAAGTCTTATATATATATATAACAGAGTTGCCATATATTGGAAAAAATATAAAGTTTTGAAATTTTAAAAAATTTAAGGAATTGTAAAATTATTTTTGTCGCTATTTTATTTAAGTTTGCTTTGGATTAACGTATCCACGTATCCACGTACTTGAAAATCGAAAATCTAATAATATGTTCCCAAGTATAAATAATTTCAGATTTTTTAGTTCTTCCAATAGCTATTACTCCTAAAAATACGCTATGTAGTGACTTTCTATATAAAATTTGGACTTAAAATTCACCGAGTTTAAATTCGACAAATATAAAATACTATTTTTTAGTTTACTATACATATTTATGTTTATGGCTTAGAAACTTTAATTTCTTTAAAAAAAAAGAAATGTAACTTATCTAGAATTAAAATGATTAGCACTGTAGACTAATTGAACAGCCACTTAGCAATTAAAGCTTATTTAAAACAATGACTGATATGGAAACTCATCAGGTCTGATTATATATAGTTTGTTTCGTCGAAAAAAGACCTTTTTTCATGAATTTTTTTAGAAAAAATTATTGCTGTAGGTTTATTTTACTTATTATTATATTAAAGTACAACATTTGAAGGATACTTAAAAAAAAGTTTTATCGAAAAATAGCGAGGAATAACGGATTTATCGTCAATCTCTGTAGGCGCCTCGAAAAAATGTGTTTGTGCGGTGACCAGCCTACAGCATCACTGGATCATCCGAAACCAAAAAATCAAAATGCTTTCTTTAGTTTATTAGTTTATCTTTCAATTGACGTCGAGTTTTTTTAATCTTTCAATTTTTGGTACCATTTTCAAGCCAAAATGACGATTTTAGACGAAAAAATCGACCTATTTGATATTGTAAAATTGTTAGTAATTAAAATTTTTGAAAAAACTCGACGTCATTCGAGAGCTATATATGTATATGTAGAATATTTGTTCAAAATTTCAAAACGATCGATGCAGTAGTTTTTAGGCTGGTCACCGACTTTAAAAATGACATATTTGGGAAAATCGATTCAAAGTTTTGTACACTCAGCGCAGGTAGCTGGAGGTACCGTTATTCAATCTGCTGTAACTTCGTTAGTTTTTCTCCGAATGACACAATATTTTAACACAATATTCTTGAGATGTTGATGGTTCAGGAAAAAAATAAAAAAATAATGAAAAAAAAGTTATTGAAAAATGTATTATATTTAATTTAATAATTTTAATTTTTTTTTTTTTCGGAAATATATGTATACATCAAACATTATGTACCTATTTTTAAATAATTTAAATTATTATTTCTTTTATTTTTTAATATATTTGTACATATGTATGTACAGTTAAAATTACAGTATCTATTTACACAATTGCTTGATATTTACGCACACCAAATATTTATTCAGCAAAAAAATATATTTTTTAACTCGAATTTTGCTTAATTGCAACTCAGTATGTTTTAAGGCTTACAAAAGAAATACAAACATACACCTATATATGTACACACATTTAATGCAAACATTTTTCATTCTTTATTGCAGAAAAGCTATTAAAAAGCAAGCTGTCGCTAATTGCATATTTTACAAATTCTTGCTAATTAAATTATTCAACGAAAAAAGCACACTCCCGCACACGAACACGCGCACAGAAGCTCAAACACACACACGCTTGAAGCGCATCGCTCAAAATCGGAGATGCAAAAATGTGTGCCAGTGTCATAAATCAAATTAACACCGACTGCGTTAGCAGTAGCCGCCACAACAATCACAACAACAAAAGCCAAACAATCATCAACACAAGCAACTGTGACGTCATGTGTAGTAATAACAACAACACAGACAATTGCCGTCGACGCTGTGAGTTCACTGCCACAAAACGCGTCGCTGCACGCCAATCCACAATGACGTTGACGTCGTCAACGCTGCCACTACTGTTGCTAATCAGCACCGCATTGTTGTTGTTGTTGTGCCCGCTGAAACCGGCTAATGCAGCTGCCACGGCGAGCGCTGTGGCCAGCAATAAAAGTGCACGCGAAATAATCGGCAACGGCGGTATTGAAGAAAAATCACCGAATCCAAAAGCGGCTGCAACAACTACAACTACAACAACAGCACAAACAGGTGAGCTTAGTCAGTGGTTTTGTTTACACTTTTATTCTGTTTTGTTTTGTGAATTCCGGCTTTACATATATACAAACTAATTCTCGTTCTCTACGTGTGCTTAAGCTCTGAGGCACGCGCTTTTCCCCTCTCTCTCTCTCTCCTACTGTCTGCTTGTAATCAGTTGGCAGCGCTTTATAGGCCAATCTGTGCTGGCATATTAACTGACATCATTAAATTACAGATTTTTTTTAGTTAAAAAGAAAAAGGCAAAGAATTATGAATTTATTATCCACACAGTGTTTGTATGTCGGCCTTTTGTGATTTTTGTTTTGGTTTTACCAAATAACCTTGTATCAAGCGCTTTGTGACTATTGGGTCTGTTGTTCATCTCTGGGTATTTTCCAAATGATCATGTGCTCTAGAACAATATCTTCATTTATAGACTTGTATTTATGTATATAGTATATGTATCTGCACTGTTATGCACGTAAGCAAGGCTTAAGGCTACAGCAGATGAGTTCCAAAAATAACTATGTTAATTTATAGAATATAAAAGTTAATATTCTTTTGTGTTAATGCTAGTAATCAACACTTGTTGGGGAGTTTCATAACTACATATTCAAGTATAAACATATGCAGATATATGTACGTACTTATGTACATATATACAAGATAGTTATGTATAAAAATAATTAAATTCATGTTAGCATTGAAGACATCATTAATCAATTATTTCTATAGAAACTGGTTGTTCGGGATCATCTATATATATATGTATATGTGTAGTGCATAAAACTAAAACCAATAAGAGAAAAATTAAAGAACATGAGAATTAATCAATAATTGCAGAATTTTTTGTAATAAAAAATAAATAAAAAGCAATAAACAATTAAAATATTCAAATTAATTTAATAAATAAATTTAATATTAAATTTTATTTTTTGTTTATTTTTTTCTTATTACCATAAAAAAGTAATTTAATAAAAATAATAATAATTATTATTTTTTTATTAAATATTATTTTTTTAATAATAATTTTGTATCTTTACTTTAATAAATTATTTAATTATATTTCTTGTTAATCCCGTAAACATTTTCTTATAAATTAGAGTAAAAGAAAAAAAAAAGAAAAATAAATTGACTTTTTAACATATATTTTTCCACTAATCTCTTTTTTTTTTAATTTTTAATTTTTAGAAAAGTAAAAGTAAAAGAAACAAAAATAAATTGATTTCTTATTATATTTTTTTCTATATTTTTTAAATTTTTATTTATTATTTTTTTCATTTTGTAAATGAAAGTTAAAAAATATATATATAGTTCTTAATATTTTTTTCTTTTAATTTTTATAGTTTTTTTACCGTTAAAAAATAAAAATGTTATTTTCTTGAAAAATGAGAAAAATTCGTTTATTTAGCCTAATATTATTTGTTATAATTTTTAAGTTTTAAAATTTTTTCAAGATTCGCTATATTTTTACATTTTCTGAAGTTAAACTCTTGATCTCTTATCAACAAAATCAATATCCTAAGCATATTCCAATACTTAATTAAATAGCGAATCTTGCAAAAACATTATTTGGAAATAACCAATACATTTATTAAGCGCGTTATCAAGGGTTATGCGACTAAATGTAGGGAACGGTTTGAACGAATTTCGAAATTGCTTTTAGATAAATAAATTTCTCATAAAAAATAAGTAAATAAGCCAGACGCATGTTGATAAAGCTACTTGGAGGAAGGCGTAAAGTAATCATTCAAGCATTTCCTCATTCAATGTACACCATTCGCCAGACTAAGATTAAAACACCAAGAGAAGCACGGTAGGCACACCTTCGGCGTACCCAGCGAAATGACTGGTATATACACTAGCCGATTTTGAAGAATTTGTAACAGCTCTTTGTAGCTTTATGAGGACATAGTATTTGTGTCCATAACTGGAACTCTTAAATTCACAATAGAAGTTAAATTTCATAAAAATTTCCTTCCATAAAACGAACTTTTCGACCAGGACATAATACAAAATATAAAATTTTACTATCAAGGAGTCTCTATATTCGTATGGAGGCGAACAAAAAATAATCGAGTTAGAGAAGTTCCACTGTATTTTGAAAATTTTCAATAATAATTTCAAGTTATTCCTACGTACAGAGAAATATTGTCATCATAGATTTTAGATGTTTGTATCGCTAATATGCTATACACCAAAATATATGCAACATATTCAATTTATTAAATTGAATTATGCTAGTTTAAAATATAAAATATAATCAGCTTTTAGGCGGGGTAGTATAAGAGCATATATGATGTGGCTTTAAACCAAGAGTTCAGTTGTTTGCAATTTCTAGAAAGATAATTTTAAGTTCAAAAGTTAACCCGATGCCGAGTTTCAGAGCTATTTGATTGAAATTCGGTGTACCTACATATGTAAAAAATACTTGTTTGTCAAAATGGATCAGTTTGGTTAACACTTTTAAATATCTCCACTTCAACTAGACTTTGGCAAAAGAAGATTTTGTCTTTTAATTTTCTCAATTAAGCTAATTGATCGTATGATTAAGCTTTAATTGATCCTATGTTTGTTTGATATCCCCGTTTAATTGACCCGTATGATCGGGCAAAAACATATATCATATGAAAGCACATGTAAATTTCCCCGGATAAATGACTAAATAGTTGTAATAATCGTTTCATAACTTTTCGACAAATCGTATGCACTGAATTTCAAATTTGAGTTTTGAGATAAACCCGTTTAAAGTTTTACAGTCAAACTCACTATTCTATCTTCGATCTTTCACTATCTTTTACTCGCATCGATTTGATAATTCTGTATAATATTTTAATATTGTACTATTTAATAAGACAAAAAAAAATCAAATTTTGAAGTTCACCTAACCTCTTAATTAACCAGCTGGTCCAATTAAGCGACATTTTTATAATTGAACGGTTTTTTTTTTAAACGGGATTATTGTAATTGAACAAATTGTTCAATTAGGCGAGTATCTGTTAAGGGGTTAGGGGTAGTCAGAGACACGAAAAATGAGAATTTTCCGTAATTTTGTTTTGATATTAAATCATGTTATTTTACTAAAGTAATAACATGGCATTATTATACAATGTTTTGACTTAAAGTCACGAAAATTTGAAAAAAAAAATCCAAAGTTGTGTGTTGACCCAGTTTCAAAAAAAGGTCCTTGCGGTGACAATCATAATCAAATCATCAAAATCAATCGGATAAAAAAAATTAGTTTTATAAATAAATAATCCTGGGCCTGAACCAAACTTTTTTTTTTTTCAAAAATTAACAAAATGGCGGCCTCAGGAAATTATTTCTAGATTTTCGGGGAAAAATCAACAGTTAATTGGTCTTATAAAATCGAAATTTTTGAAAAAAAAATCTTTGGTTCAGGCCTGAGTTTATTATGCATTCTAAAAGCTGTAGAAATTTCATTAAAAACTACCGAGCGGTTTTCGTGTTACAGTTGTCAACAGTTCAAAAAACATAGTTTTGAGAAAAGCGCATTTAATGTTTCACCCGAGCGTTTTGGAGTGCACGAGCGATCTTTGTTATTTGTCGAATAACTCGAAAAGTTGTTATCGGATCAACTCCAAATATTCAGAGAATATTTTTAAGATATTACACTTAACGAAAAATAGATTTTTTGAAAATCTTGACTACCCCCCTAACCCCTTAATTAATTTCCCGGTTAATTGAACGAAAATTTTGTTGTGCAATTAAGCGAAAAGTACTTTATATACTGTTAAAATTTTATAAGAAATTATAAAGTGATTAATAATTATTATAATTAGACAAAATTTGAAATTAAAAATAAAATTTGATTTAGATATAATATTGCACATATTGAAATGTACAACACTTCAGTTTTTGAGCTATACTCTTACTAGGCCTAGGATTAACAACCAAAGCATTCTCCCTACAAACAATTAAATTTATGCATTAACATTCACTTTCATTTACATAGACAATTTATTTATTAGTTTGTATGTATGTTTGTAACACTGATGAATTACTTTCGATTAATTGACTCACAGAATGACTTGCAAATCAATTGAGCATTCGTTATAATTTACAAATGTATTAAATCGGTAAATTAGTACGTAAATATGTATTTATTTATGTCTCTGAGTTTTTATGATTTATGTACAAATATATTTTTTATTCGTTTGTATGTCTGCTTGCATGCGCAGCTTGAGAACCCTTCAAAGCACACGTCACACCACAGCTGGCCACAACAATTAAATTAATTTGAAATTAATTGATTTAGCATAGTACAAATAGAATAATAACAACAACAACAACTTGTAGATATGTATATGTTGGCGTGCTTATAAATATTTGCTGGCACAATTTATTGCCTGCAGCTAAAAGAAGCCAGTTGTAATGAATAATGAAGCTATTTGAGGAGTAATCATATTTACATACATACTTTGTTGCAATTATATGTATGTAGATTTGTGCTACAAATATACATACAGACATTGAAATATACATATGGAAACTTACAAGCTTCTTGCCAGTCTTTAGAGTGCCAGTCAGTCTCGTGCCTAAGCAACGCGACACCTTCAATTAAAGCACAGTTGGTGACTGAGACATGATTACATACATATTTCTATACATATATACATTCATATATATAGTTATTAGTAAGTCACTTATGCAAGCGCTGACTGATGACTGCTGACTACCGACAGCTGACAACACCAATAATGAAGACTATTGTACACGCCTACACACAAACATACATACATTGTGTTTATGATAAATATAGATAATTGTTAAATAATAAATATGTCTCTGGCAACTTTGTATGCATTGTACAATAGTAAATAGACAGCAAGTGACTGAGCGCTCCACCCTAAGCAAGCATTTTGCCCTTCGCACGACGCATCTTCACAGCCAATTATGTAGGTTATGCACGCACAGTGGCGTTCAAATGCATAAAAATCATAATTGACATATTTGCAATAAATAAATATACATACATATTGAACAATGGAAGTGAAATATTGAAACTCAAACAGGCAGAAATACACAAAAATAGCAACAGAGCAGCAAGAAATTTAACATACAGAGTTGCCAGAGGCACCTACTAACGGGTGATTTTTTTGAGGTTAGGATTTTCATGCATTAGTATTTGACAGATCACGTGGGATTTCAGACATGGTGTCAAAGAGAAAGATGCTCAGTATGCTTTGACATTTCATCATGAATAGACTTACTAACGAGCAACGCTTGCAAATCATTGAATTTTATTACCAAAATCAGTGTTCGGTTCGAAATGTGTTTCGCGCTTTACGTCCGATTTATGGTCTACATAATCGACCAAGTGAGCAAACAATTAATGCGATTGTGACCAAGTTTCGCACTCAGTTTACTTTATTGGACATTAAACCAACCACACGAATGCGTACAGTGCGTACAGAAGAGAATATTGCGTCTGTTTCTGAGAGTGTGGCTGAAGACCGTGAAATGTCGATTCGTCGCCGTTCGCAGCAATTGGGTTTGTGTTATTCGACCACATGGAAGATTTTACGCAAAGATCTTGGTGTAAAACCGTATAAAATACAGCTCGTGCAAGAACTGAAGCCGAACGATCTGCCACAACGTCGAATTTTCAGTGAATGGGCCCTAGAAAAGTTGGCAGAAAATCCGCTTTTTTATCGACAAATTTTGTTCAGCGATGAGGCTCATTTCTGGTTGAATGGCTACGTAAATAAGCAAAATTGCCGCATTTGGGGTGAAGAGCAACCAGAAGCCCATGCATCCCGAAAAATGCACTGTTTGGTGTGGTTTGTACGCTGGTGGAATCATTGGACCGTATTTTTTCAAAGATGCTGTTGGACGCAACGTTACGGTGAATGGCGATCGCTATCGTTCGATGCTAACAAACTTTTTGTTGCCAAAAACGGAAGAACTGAACTTGGTTGACATGTGGTTTCAACAAGATGGCGCTACATGCCACACAGCTCGCGATTCTATGGCCATTTTGAGGGAAAACTTCGGAGAACAATTCATCTCAAGAAATGGACCCGTAAGTTGGCCACCAAGATCATGCGATTTAACGCCTTTAGACTATTTTTTGTGGGGCTACGTCAAGTCTAAAGTCTACAGAAATAAGCCAGCAACTATTCCAGCTTTGGAAGACAACATTTCCGAAGAAATTCGGGCTATTCCGGCCGAAATGCTCGAAAAAGTTGCCCAAAATTGGACTTTCCGAATGGACCACCTAAGACGCAGCCGCGGTCAACATTTAAATGAAATTATCTTCAAAAAGTAAATGTCATGAACCAATCTAACGTTTCAAATAAAGAACCGATGAGATTTTGCAAATTTTATGCGTTTTTTTTTTTAAAAAAGTTATCAAGCTCTTAAAAAATCACCCTTTATAACATGTGTATATATTCATATATTTTTATGTATGTATGTTCACATATTTGTGTTAAGGGAAACCGTCAATAAAACAGCGACAGCGCAAAAAAAAATCTATCAAAAAAATTCAGCAATCATTGAATACCGTTGTATAGCGGCGGCATCAATATTTTGCGCCATTATTCACCATTCATCGCAAATAATGGACATATGAGGGACTATAAAATATAATGCAAATACAGCAAAAAAAACAGCAAATACAGCAAAAAAACAACAACAAAACAGCTAAATAAACAACATATGCAGCGCGCAATTACAGGTGTATTTGCACTTGCAGGCAGGCATATCGACATATCGATATGTCTATATTCATATATACTTTTTAGCACCTTGTAATGCTAGCAATACTCGTAACTACAGTCCGTTGCTGCTGATTGCCGGCATGTTATTGTTGTTCTTGCGCTATTTTTGTTGACCCTCATTTAATTGTCTTTCGGCGCGTTGTAGTGCACGTCCGGCCGGAATGCGGCATAACCCAAGCGGCAAAATGAATTCTTATTTAGGTTCATATATGTATATTATACTGTACTATATGTATGAAAAGCCTCATCTCAAATTCATAATATAGTTGAAATTTCATAACTCGAAAATCTATAACTCGAAATTCTCCATAACTCGAACTCTTGAATTGGTAATAGAAGCAAAATTTCATACAAATTTCCTTCCATAACTCGAAGTTTTGTTGTGGTTTATGGTGATTCGAGTTGGGGAACTTCAAATGTATACATTCAAACTTAGACTTAAAGGATCAGCTTTTTTAAATCTACAGAAATTGTAGGCTCTCTATTACTCGTAAGAAACACCCTTCAAATGGAGGGTAAAGCTCGGCCAAACATCTTTCCGAGTTAAAAGCATCTTATGGTTGTCTTTCTTAGATAACAAGAAAATCTATATAAATATGTACAATATTTAAATTCATCTCTTACAACAATAAATACACAGTTTTGTTATAGAAATTAAATCGCTTCAGAAGAGTTACTAAATTCATTTTAAGTGCATGTCTATGATAATTAACTGAGAAATGCCTGAATGTAGGCAACATTTTAAGTCACGTTTTACGTATTATCATTGGAAGTAGTCTACAATTCGGAGAAACACGAATTACACCACTTCTGGGCGAATGATGAATCATATACAACCTTAGTAATTTTTTTTAAATCTATGTACGAGTATTACCCTAGCTACATTGACGTCGGAATGGGAGCGCATTGGTAGTCCATGGTCCACCTGCGCAAGAGCGCTGGACATGCAGACTACGCACGAGCTCGTCAAGCGCTGGTCAACTACCAGTACTTGTGCAGTGGCGAGGTCTTTTTGGCCCTTTGTGGAGCTTAAGCGGTCCTTTCAACTGCTTTCTCTGGGCAAGGTCCATCTCAGCGCGATCATTGTTGTACTTACTGGACATTGTCCAATGGGTACCCATGCAGTGATACTTGGGATCGTGGCAAAGCTGTATGGAGGAAGGCGAGATGGAATCATCTAAGCATTTCCTTCTTCATTGTCCAGCTTTTTGCCAGACTGAGGTTGAAACACCTCGGAAGGCCCTTTTTCGGCGATCCTAGCGAATTGGCTAGAATCGATATTAGCCGTCTTAAGAAATTTGTACCGGATTCCAAGCGTTTTGCTGAATCTTAAAGGTCTTTGGTCCACAGGGAGTTTTATTGGTACCACAATGGACAGCGCCAGGCTGTCTAAGTGAGATCTTCTGTTTTTTTGCAGAGATCTGCCTACAAACCTAACCTAACCTAACCTAACGAGTATTAGAAGTTTAATTTTGCCTTAAAAAATAAGTTATAATAGAAAGTAGCCTAGAAGTATGATTCCCATACTCTGTTGATACCACGAGTTGGTTAAACGCTGCTCGGTAATGTTGACGTTGCCTATAATGAAGGGCAATACTCAATTCAAATGAAAAGCAAGAAATAAAAAATTTAGAATACGAAAATATAATTTTTAAAATACAAAATACATAATTTAGACCAGTTACCTATATGAAATACGAGAAATACATCACAGAGTAGTCTTTAGTATTAGTTGATAAAATTTTTTAAGAATAAGATTAGTGGCTAGGTTACCTTTATTTTCATCCATGCTAAGGAAATTAAATTCAACTCTTCAGAAACTCACATGGAATTTTTCTAATGGTCCCTCATGATGGTCATAAAATATATAGTCTTCTAAATAACGTTTCTAGATTTTCATACAATTTTTAAAACTAGACTAAGGGTTTATAATTTTTTCCTGATATTTGTAAATCGGAAACGGAATTTTACAACATATTTTTCTGCGCTTAAAATTGACCAACTCAGCTGTCGAACAAACCAGATTTGAAAATTTGCAGAAGATTTCTATACGATTTAAATTGAATCTACATGAAATTGAAATCGAGAAAGGAATCTTTCCAAATTTTCAGCAGCGCCATCTATCGTATAATATGTTACTAGATTTCGGTTTTGTAAAAATAGAAGAAATGCAGTATGAAATAAATATCAAATAATCTAAGTTGAGGCAGGGTTTTAGAAACTATACAAACTGGTGCGACATCTGGCGGAAACTTTTTACGAAAAAACCTTGAATTAAAACTCTTGGTAAAATTAATTTCAAATATTTAATACCGTTATTAATTTAATCACATTCCATTCATTCTGTCCACTGGGAAATAATGAATATGGAAGCACAAGCAAACTCATATACACACACCTGCCAGTCTCACGTGATTCTTTTGTAAACGACGCACGCAAAGCTACTGCGACTGCGCACAACATTTTAAGTGGCTTTTTGGCGCTGCATTTTCGGATTCCACGCGTTCAAATTGCTACTTACTAACTTGTTTTATTTGTTTGCAAATATGTATATATTAAACTGTGTGCGCTTGGCTGATCGTGTGACAGATTAATGGCCGAAGACATATGTAAGCCCCCGGCTGTGATTGTAATCCATTGTGAGGCTATGCAGCGGCACGTTGCCGCCCAAAAATTGCCCAGCACGTTAACGAACTTGTGAAAACTTGTATATTTACGAGGCAATGCATATGTAAAATATGTCTGTATATCTGTAAGCACATAAATTTAGACATGAGTACGATTTAGTACTTTTGTGGAGAATGCAAAAAAGTGATAATTTTGTAAATTAAATGCATAGTTAATATGCACAAAACGCAGCCGAGGCAAGTAAAACTTAAAATACAAACAAAAAATAACTGAAAATAACTGAAAATAAGTGGCAGTTAAACACGGATAATCACTTTCAACCTTTTTTCGTTGGTTTGTTTGAACTTAAAATATATGTATGTGATTGATGTAAGGAAGCATTATTAGGTTTTTGTAAGCCTGCCAGTTAATAATTTGAGTCATAAAATATTACACAAAGGCATTAAAGCTTTCAAAATATACAAAGGAAGAGCAATGATTTTTAATAACACCAAAATAATTTAAAAAAATATTCTTTCTTGGACATATTGCTTATAAACATGGCAACCCTTTTAAGAAATCACAATAAATATAAGGTAAACATCATAAACTATGCTTTTCAGTTGCTTTAAAAATTCCCGAAAGCGCAAAACCACAAAAACTTGCTTCGTGTTTACTAAACTGGCAATCCTAAAAATATCGTTTTGAAACTACATACGAGTATAGTCTTAAATATGAGCACTAACTCCAAATATTTTAATGAAAAAATATATATTATAATAAAAAGGCAGAAAATTTTAAATATTGAAACGATTCCATCTAATGTAATTACGGTACTTTTCGAAAAATAGCTTTTTTTTATTAAAACATGGCAACTCTCAACAAATAATTTTTCACACAGTTCAATTAAAAACAACCGCAGTTAAATTAAATAAATCAAAACTATTAGAGAGTTTTTAATTATTTCCTAAAGTGAAATTAGATGGCAACCCTGTTACAATTACAGATTTTTTTTATTTTTTATAAATTCAGATTTTTATAGATATTATCAATTTATTTATTGTGTTAAAAAAATTAGTACTAAAAGTATTAAAAATAAAATATATGGCAACCCTAGCTAATTATTTTTTTTTTCAATTTATACAATCAACATTTATTATAGATATTATTTATTTATTTATTGTGTTAAATTTATTATTAAAAATATATGACAACCCTAGCGAAATTTTTTTTATTAATTAATTGCATAAAAATTTTTTAAAATAAAAATATATGGCGACCCTGGCGAAAAAAATATTTTCAGTAAATCAAAAATAAATAGATGATTCAGATGTCCGTTAAGCGTCCAAAAGGTTTCTGAAAAAAAATTACAAAAAATTATTCTCAAATTGAGTAGGAGACTAGTATGCTTATACTATATCCTTGATCGAACTATATGGTGATCATAACCCACCAAAATAACAATGTGGACACCATAGCATTCATCGGTAGCTCTAAATATATTTTCATCAGTTTAAGAGTTGAAGGTGTTGCATTGTCGATTCTGAAATACTAATAACCCTTTTTTCCAAAATTTTTTTCGAACTTCCTGAAGAGGAGTATACGGCACATACTTCGATTTGTTTTTTGTTTCCAAAGCAGTTTCTTCCCTTTTTCTAAATCTTTACTTTGAGCTTAGTGGAGTTCTTGTGGCTTTCAACACTAGTCGTTTTCAATGCATCACTTCTCGTCTCGCCTGGTAAACAATTTTTATAAGAGCGCCGAAAAAATTTAAGCGAGTTGAACTCTTGGATGGAGTTATAAGCTCATGTCTTAGTCGCTCAGCTCAGTGCTGAAAAGCATTTTCTTTCAAATATATATAGGTTAGGTTAGGTTATACCGGTATGCCAATACGCCACACATAGGCCAGATGGAGTGCCGTCACGTTGTCCACAAGAAGTAGTCATCCTTTAGGATGCCTGTGCTTGACGCGAATTTTAAAAGTTTTTATGGCTTCACTTTCGATACTTCTTCCAGATTCTCATATTGTGAGGCCCCCAAGTAGCGAAGACGTTGCCTTGACAATGCAGGGCAGGTACACAGGAGATGTTTCATTGTTTCTATTGCACCTTGCTCTTGACATTTCCTGCAGTCAGTCCCATTGTGAAGGCTTGTGCCGCCACCAGACAGTGGCCTGTGAGTATTTCCACCAAACTCCTACAGTGCCTTCTATCGAGTGACACCAAACTCCTACTGTCACTCGATAGAAGGGACTGTAAGAGTTTGGTGTACTTCTGGTCTACCGTTTTACACATGGCTTTAACGGTTTTACACCCCGGTATATTTGTCCAAGGTGTAAGAATTTTTCTTGTCATCCCTCTATCCAGATCATCGTATAGACAGTGCATGGGTTTGCCAATGTCGATCGCGTTTCCGGATGACAGTTTTACACCGTTCTTGGCAATTTCGTTGCCTTCAATGCCCTTATGTCCTGGCACCAAGTAGAAGTGAATACACGTGTGCCTAGCAATTCTCTCCACTGCCACCCTGGTATCCAAAACACTTTTGGCCGAAATGCAAACCGAGGTTGTTGCCTTGATTGCTGCTTGACTGTCTACGTAGATATTCACTTTGGAGTATTGAGGGGCTACCTCTGCGGCTTTCCCAATAGCAAACACCTCCGCTTGAAAAATACTGCCAGTAAGTGTATAATTACTCCCTCTTTTGCCCGTTCAATGTTGCCAATTCGCATAAAATAATTAAGCGAGTTGCTTGTTCGTTTCATCCAAATGTTAATTATTGATAAATCGAACTCTGAACGCAGTGTATATTATTTCCCGTTACTACTTCAGTATATCCGCACTGATTGACTCTCTAAGTTATTTATATAAATAAGTGTAAGTTCATTTAATGCGAATCCGCCTGCAGGTGATATATGATTTATAAAAATCGTTAATAAAAAAACCCAATTCAATATGTAAATGGCAAATGACATAGATCACGTTGAAATTTGTATGCAATTTTTGTTACTAACACTAAGATTTTTATTGCTAACAAAATACTTGTATGATCGACAGCTGCACGTGGCAGCATCAATGAATGAGTCCAACTGCCTTGAACTGCATGCCGAGCATACAAACATACATACATAAATTGACTATTAACTAATGAGCATTTAATTAAATGAAAGCCATTAAACACTGTCAAACAGCTCGCGCACTTAGCCGCCCACCAGCGCATTAACGAGAGCGGCGCATGCGCTAAGTGCCGACGTTGTTAATTTGCAAGTTCTCGATTATATCTAGACATTAACGCTGATAGCTTCATTAAACGTGAACCGCAGACAATGCGACCCCATCGAGGTAGTTAGAAGAAAGGAGTAGGGAGAAAGAGTATCGGTTAAACCGCTTTGCAGCTTTGTTATTACCAAACAAGCTGAATGGATTACACAGCAGGCGGTAATCGCACAGGAAAACCCGTTTCGGGGTAGTCATCAGTCGTACGAAAGTCCGTTTGACTTGTAGCATTTGTAGGCAGTTCCGGGAACATCACATATACACGTACTATTTACATGCACTGTGTGCCACTGACGTCACAAACCCCCACAAAGTAGTGTTGGCTACGTGCGCGTTGTCACCTAAGTCACTTAGACGATCTGCAGGTGTCTGGTTTATTACTTTTGTTCTATTTTATTGTTCTTTATTGCATTCTTTGTTGAAAAACCCCTTCTTGCAGCGCCGCGCTCTTGCATAGAAATTCCGTTTAGTCGTCCAATTGTTTGCGCAATAAAAAATAATCCCCAGTCCTTGCAGTAAATAGCGCAGAATAGTAGAAGATTTATGACTACGGCCACTTCAGTCAAGCAAATTAATTGCTAAAATGCTTTTGTATAGCTTGACTGTAAGTAAATTAGATTCTTTAGAATGTTGAAATTATTTGGATTTTTGTTCAAGTTGTTTTTATTGATTATTATTTTTTTTTATATTTTTTCTAATAAACTGTTCAATTCTATTATTGTGTTTTATAAATAAAATAAAACTTTTTTTTATTTTTTTTGTATTTATTATATTTTTATACTCTTGCAACAAAAGTTGCTAAAGAGAGTATTAAAGTTTTGTTCACATAACGGTTGTTTGTAACACCCAAATTAAACAAGTTAGATATAGGGTTATATATACCAAAGTGATCAGGGTGAAGAGTGGAGATCAAATCCGAATGTCTGTCTGTCCGTCCGTCCGTCCGTCCGTCTGTGCAAGCTGTAACTTGAGTAAAAATTAAGATATCTTGATGAAACTTGGCACACTTATTTTTGGGCACCATAGGAAGGTTGCTTTCGAAAATGAGCAAAATCGAACACAAAATGGCGAAAACCGAAAACTCATAAAGTGCCATAACTAAGCCATAAATAAAGCTATGGAAATAAAATTTGGTATGAAGGATCGCACTATGAAGGGGCATATTTGGATGTAATTTTTTTGGGGAAGTGGGCGGGGCCCCGCCCCCTACTAAGTTTTTTGTACATATCTCGCAAACTAATAAAGCTATATCAAGGAAACTTTTTATAGTGGTTTCTTTTAGGTACTACCTTATACAGTCCAAAATTGGAAGAAATCGGATTATAACCACGCCCACCTTCTTATAGGTCAAAAACCATATATCAGGAACTACTCGACCGATTTCAATGAAACTTGGTTTGTAATAGTTTCCTTACATCCCAATGATATGTTGTGAAAATAGGCCAAATCGCTTCACAACCACGCCTACTTCCTATATACCAGAACTTTGAAGACAATCTGAATCGTTTACTTCACAATATATAAAGTAAGCACTAGTGAAGATATCGGTGCAGAACTTTGCACAAATATTATGTTAATAATGTGGCAGCCCCATTCTAAAAATCGCCGAAATCGGGCCATAGGTTTTTAAGGCCCCATATATCGAACACGAGGACCTCGGTGCTTCTAACCTAATATTATGGTTTCCAACTTTCAATGGACTTTATACAATATATATGACGTATATGTGGGCCAAAGTGTGTATTATATAATATTAATAAAGTTAAATTAATAAATTGCGAGAGTATAAAATGTTCGGTTACACCCGAACTTAGCCCTTCCTTACTTGTTTTTAATTATTATTATTTTTATATTTTTTTTTTAATTTTTTTAAATTATTTTTTAATTTTAATTTCATTTATTTTATATAATTTTTTTTTTATTTATTAACTTTAAATAACACAGGTCCACAAAAAAAATCGATGAAAGGTTCCTTTGACAAGCAAAACGGACTTCAGATTCGATTTCAACGGCCCAAAATACATTTGATACACCATGTTTGGTCAAAGGAACCTTTCATCGATTTTTTTTTGTGGACCAGTGTAATTTTTTATTAATATTTCATATTTTTAAACAATTTTTTAATTTTGTTATTATTGTTTTGTTTTTTTGTTGTTTATTTTTAAATAAATTTATTTGTTAATTAAATAAATACATTATTATTTTTTATTATTCTTTTAATATTTTTTTACCCATATTATTAATATAATATATGTGACCTGGTCTACGAAAAGGGAGCTAACGAGCGAAAACTAGTTTTCTGGGAAACAGCTGTTAAAAATAAATAAATCTCATCTTCCATCCGAATCAACTAAAAAGTGAAAATTGATTTTTTGACACCTAAGCCCCCTTTCCGTAGACCAGGTCACATATATAATTTATATAATATATATAATTTATATAATATATATAATTTATATAATATATATAATTTATATAATATATATAATTTATCTTTTTAAAAACCTTCTTAATTTAATATACATATTTATTTAACTTTTTTCCATTTTTTAAGTTTAATTTCGTTTGTTTCATATAATTTATTTTACTATTAAATAATGTTTATTTTATATTATTTATTATTTTCTTTTTAATTTAATATTTTTTAAATTATACTAAAAATTTTTTCAGTTTAATTTTGTTCTAATGTATAATTTTTACAACTTTTCTTAATTATTTTAATTTTATATATATTTATATAAAGGTAAAAATACAAAAATTGTATTATATAATTTAAATTTATTTTTTATTTCATTTCAATATTTTTAAAAATTTAATTTGTTTAATATCATGTATTGTTTTAATATTTCCATTTTTTTTTTATTTTTTTCTATTTGACATTTTGATTATGTATAAATATAAATATGTTTAATTTTATACTATTTTTTTATAATATCATATAAAATAAATTATTTATTTAAATATTTATTATTTATTGTTTATTATTGTATTTATATTTTATATTAATATTTATAAATTCATCTAAAATTTAATTTTAATTTTTTTTTTTACTTATTTCCATTGAAACACCTTGTTCTATCCCCACGCTTTCATCTTTCCTGAGTGCCGCCTTCAATTATTGCGCTTAAGTGCATTTTGATGATATGCCAAATATTCAAATCGATCGTGACTGGCGCGTCACATGTGGATTAGATTGTATTTTTTGCTAGACATTCGCGGTTTCAGTTTCGAGTTAGCCGTCAATAAAGGGTGGAATATATTCGAATAGAATTTTTTTGTATTTCAATGCATTTTTAATATTTTTTTTGCAATTTATATTTTTTACAAGTAATTTTAAAAGGTTTTCACAATTTGCATTTTTGCTGGTTATTATAATTTTTTTTTTAGCACTAGATGAATGGCAAAAAATCACGATTCGCACACTTAAGCACGAAGTAGACTAGCCAACTAGTTTGCTAGTGCGCATGATAAGCCAGCCCTTCTGCAGGTTATCGCTTGCGATAGTAATAACAAATAAATAAAAAAATGCTGAAATTATATAAAAAAAAAAAACAAAAATACAATTTTCATAATTCAGGTACTCACTTTTAATAAAATATTAATTTTTCTTAGAAAAAATTAATTCCATTTAAATATCACGAATTTTTGTGTAACAGCTGGTAGGCTAATTGACACTAACAGCAAGTGACCGTAACGAAGTAGTCACGACGGCACCGTCTATGACGAGCTGTGACGCCGTTTAATAGGTGTGGGAGCGACTGAGGGAGTACAGGCACACATATATGCTTTCAAAGTCATCACACTAATGAGAAATAGTTATTCAGCAACATGAGGTTGCGCTTTTACCAAGAAAAATATTTGCCAGCCTTGGCCTGTGTTACACTGTTGCTGTACTTTTGGGAATATACCGGAATAGATATCTCCGGAAATTATTGATGAATGATACGGTAGTTTTCTGAGTATCCAAATGTACTCTTCTCCCTATAGAAATATTGCCTTTTTGAAGGCGTTCTCAAGCTTCTAACATTTAGATGAAAATTTAGAACCTTTACGAACACTGAGATCCACTGAACTTAGAAATAGTGTTCGATGACAGTCAAACCACTTTTACTTTAATCAAATTTTATTTCAAAACATTTTTTCCATTCTGTACTTTCAGCGCCCTCAGTCTGCTCTGTACTCATCGACGACAAACCGGAGACGCGTGAAATTGGCGCCGTTTGGGTTTCCGCGCATGACGCTTGCGATATACACGCCTGCGAACAGGATGAGAACGGTGCGCCGCGTGAGACCGTGACGAAAGTGGATTGTGGACAATTCTATTGTGATGTGGTATGTATTGTCTGAATTTTTAGATATCTTATTCAGTAAAATATTCACACTTTATTCACCATGCCTTACTCAAACACTTAACCAACTCACGCTCTCTTCCACAACAGGATTCAGAATTACGCCCACAACCGGGCAGCTGTTGCGGTGAATGCGTGCGCACCAAGTGTCGCTTCAACGACACGGTCTACGATTTGGGTCAAACGTGGCACAGTCCGGATGGTTGTACCATGTACGAATGCGCACCTCTACCCGACCGCAACGTCGTCACACCAATGGTTAATGTTTTCGAGAAGACTTGTGCGCCACTGCCGCACGATTGTGCACGTGAGCAGGTGTACGTGAAGGACTGCTGTCCGCTGTGTCGTGGCAAAGAAGCCGCTCTACCACGTGCGCCAGAAATGCGTGAGCAGAACGGTGATATTTGGACGGAAGAGTTCTATCGCAATCATCCATGTGCACGTGAATGTCAGCCGAATGCCGCACCGATGACATGTCGTTACACTTTTGTTGTGGAATGGTATGAGACTATGTCGAAGGCTTGCTATGCTTGTCCACAAAATGGCACAGACTGTGAGCGACCGCACTGTGTGCTAGGTGATGGCATCGAACGCAGCGTAATGGTGGTGAATCGCATGATGCCGGGTCCAGCGATTGAGGTGTGCGAAGGTGATATGATTGTGGCTGATGTCCATAATCATTTATTGGGTGACAGCACCACCATACACTGGCATGGCATGCATCAGCGCGACTTTCCCTATATGGATGGTGTACCACACATCTCACAGTGTCCCATCTCACCGCATTCCACATTCCGTTATCGTTTCCGCGCCGACAATGCCGGCACGCACTTCTGGCATTCGCATACGGGCATGCAACGTGGTGATGGCGTATTTGGCGCATTGATTGTACGGCGTCCGCGCGCCACGGAGGCGCATGCGCATCTCTATGACTTCGATTTGTCGGAACACAAGATGATCTTGCAGGATTGGGTGCATACGCCCGGTGTGAGCATATTCGCATCGCATCATCATTCGCGTGGTGACAATAAACCGGTGAATTTGTTGGTGAATGGACGCGGTCGCTTCTACTATGCCATCTGGGATCAGGCTAAGAAGGAAGCGCGCGCGGGAACGGCTGACAAGACAAAGACTCCGAGTGCTAGCAGCGTAACAGCAAAACCCGAACCGACTACAACAACCTCAACAACAAGCACGACGCCAGTCACTTTTGTGCTCAACCAGTCGGAGCTCACGGATCAATACGATTTGACACCATCTCAAATTGAGCTTCTACAACCACACAATGATACCAGCCGCAACAACATGCGCTTCAGAGCAACTAATGAAATCTCACGTTTAACGCGTGTCGCCGAACAATCACCACTACAGTCGGACGACAACAGCTCCGAACCACAAGTGGAGTTTGATCTCACAGCGCAGCCTAGCAACGTGCAACGCACGAAACGCGCTGTGGACGAGATTCAATTACATCAAATGCCACTACAAACCTTCCACGTGCGTCGCGGTTTCCGTTATCGTTTCCGCATTATCAACGCCGAGTTTCTTAACTGCCCAATAGCCTTGTCCATTGACAACCACACACTCTTAGCTATACACTCGGACGGTTATGATTTCGAGCCACTCGAGGTGGGCTCCATAGTAACGTACGCCGGCGAACGCTTCGACTTCGTGCTGAATGCGAATCAACCCATCGGCAATTATTGGATACGTTTCAAGGGTTTGATGGATTGCAGCGATAAATTCACATCCGCTTTTCAAGTTGGCATACTCCGTTACGAGGGCGCCGGTGAGACGGAGCCAAGCGGTGTGCTGGGTTGGCAACACAAAGCCGAAGGTATCGAGTTGAATGCTATGAATCGTGGCTCGGGACATGCGGATTCCTTGACAGCAGCCGAAATGACCGCACTACCGATTTACGACACAATATCCGGTATAGATCGTGATGCGCTCAAGCCCGTGGCGGATTATAAATTCTTCGTCTACTATGACTTTTATGCCAAGGATAATCCCGTCTTCCATCCTGGTGATTACTATGGCTTCAACGACAGCATGGGTACGACCAACAAGTTATACACACCACAACTGAATCACATCTCCTTGAAGTTCCCACCGATGGCTTTGATGGCCGAACGCAATAATGTCGATGATTCGCTCTTCTGTAATGACACAAGCTTGGCACAACAGGGTATCGATTGTAGAAAAGAGTTCTGTCATTGTCATCATGTGCTGCAAGTGCCGCTGAACTCCGTAGTCGAGTTGATTGTGGTCGATGAGGGTTTCACATTCGATGCAAATCATCCATTCCATTTGCATGGCAATGCTTTTCGTGTGGTGGGCCTCGAGCGTTTGGGCTCCAATGTTACCATAGAAATGGTGAGTAAACCACATACACACTCTCTCTTATTATTTCTAATAAATTCTCTCTCTCTTCTTCCAACAGGTGAAACAACTCGATCGCTACAATTTACTCAAACGCAATCTCGATCGACCACCAGTCAAGGACACCGTAACCGTACCGGACGGCGGTTACACCATCTTACGTTTCGAGGCTTCCAATCCCGGCTATTGGCTCTTCCATTGTCACATTGAATTCCATGCGGAAATTGGCATGGCGCTGATTATCAAAGTTGGCGACAACGATCAAATGCAATCGGCGCCCAAGAATTTCCCTACTTGTCACGATTATATGCCGAAGGATGGCGATGATGATGTAGCTGAGAACAGCGGTGATCATAATAATAATGGCAATGCAGCACCAAGCGTGCCCAACACTACGCCTGGCAGTGGTGGTGCTGTCGCGCTGAGTACACGTGGTTACAGCTTGCTCTCTGCGCTCTTGGTTTTATGCGCTCTTCACTGGAGTCGCTTCGCCGCCGCCGTGTGTAACCACTAAGCTTGAAGACAATAATTTAGTTTGTTATTAATATATTTGCCTGATCAAAGCTGATCGAGCTTTTAGTTTTTAAGTACAAAGGCTTTCAAGAATAACTGTGATTAATTAGGGTAGTCAATTTTCGTTAGTGATTTCGATAAAAGCCACGAAATGCTGTTTATATAGATACACATAAATATATTTAATATATACATATATTTAAAAAGTTGGATAGTTTTCATGACAACGATGGTAACTATTTTTATAATCAATAAAAAATTATTTATAAAAAAAAAATATTGCTTTATTGCTGTATTTGTTTAAAAGCTTATGGAGTTGGTGATTTAGAATTGTATAACACTGATGAGAAACACAGCTGTGAATAAATTAAAAGAAAGCTAAAATATTAATGAAGAGCTTTTTCTGACAAAAGCTCTTTCTCATGTAGGAAAGCTCTATATTAAATGTAGAGATTTTTCGAACAAAAGTGTCAGAGCTTTCGCATAAATCGAAAGCTTTCCTTCGAATTAACAAAAACAGTTGAGACGCGTGCGCCTTTTTGGGTTTTTTAATCTGACTTTTTAGTGTCTATGTTTGATAAAGAAATTTTGCCAACAAAACCTCTTTCTCATTTAGGAAAACTCTATGTTTAATATAGAGATTTTTCCAACAAAACTGGCAGAGCTTTCGCATAAATCGAAAGCTTTCCTTCGAATTAATAAAGCAGTTGAGACGCGTGCGCTTTTTAATCTCTATGTTTGATGTTGAAATTTTTTGCAACAAAAGTTACAGAGCTTCTTCATAAATCTTTTTTCCCAACAAAAGCTCTTTCTTATGTAGGAAAGCTCTATGTTTGATATAGGTATTATTCCAAATAAAAGTGTCAGAGCTTTCGCATAAATCGAAAGCTTTCCTTTTAACTAATAAAGCAGTTGAGACGGGTGCGCTTTTTAATCTGCCTTTTTAATCTCTATGTGTGATGTAGAGATTTTTTCCAACAAAAGTGACAGAGCTTCTTCATAAATTTTTTTTCACAACAAAAACTTTTTCTTATGTAGGTAAGCTCTATGTTTAAAGCAGAGATTTTCCCAAAGAAAAGTGGCAGAGCTTTCACATAAATCGAAAGCTTTCCGTCTAATTAATAAAACAGTTGAAGCGCATTAGCTTTTTTCGGGATTTTTAACCTGCCGAAAGAGTGCGAACTCATTATCTGTACACTTGGAGTACGAAGGCCAGTTGAAAATAAAATAAAAATGAGTTTGAAAGATTTTTTTCATTCAATTCAAAAGGAATGAAGCCTTCGACCGCAGTGTAGACAAAATATCCGTGTATTACTGGAAGAATAGTCTTCTGAATATTAGTTAAGCTTTTATTCCTACTCAACCCGACTTAAGTTCAACCGACAAGTCTAAATAGAGATTCAAATTTATGAAATAAGTAACTCTCGAGTACCGTATACAAACGAAAGTAATAAAAGAGCAATTCTAACCAAAAATCAAATTTATTTTTGCATTAACGGTTACAATACACCGTTCCGACGTGCGAGTGCAACATTGATCAACAAGCGCTCCAACCAATCAACTGATCCAACTTATTTGTAAAACTCCTCGACGTATAAGGTGCATTCTGCTGCAAAAGTCTATCCAATAGTCGCGCAACACATTGCATAACGGTAAATACAGCTTTCCACTTACTTGCATGCTTCGTGTAATTCTTTAAAGTGGTGGGCAAGTGTTGTGGCAGAGGGCAATTGAAATGCGTTTGATTTGCCATCTTCGCAACGGGCTTCTCTTTGTTGCTATTTATTTCGCTGCATATTTCTATTTCGAATTTTTCGAATTTCTTGGAAATATTCAAATTATAATGCCAAAGTAAAGCTTTAAGTAAACGTTGATTTGTTATGGGCTCCGCGGTATTGAGCTTGTGTCGCATATACTCCATATATGCGGTCTCATTACTATCCAGTTGAAAGATAAAGTCAGCTAACGCTGTGGGACTCTGAAAGTCAGAAACGTAGATTGCTGAGTGGTTGTTTGGTGCCCAATCCTAGAAGAAGCAGGAAGTGAGTATATATGATAATTTTTCAATATATTTCTGGGTGACCCTGTACTTGCCCTTATTGTAGGTGAGCCAAAATATATGGGTATGGCGCCCACAATTAGTGCCTGCCAAAAGGTATCGGTTATGTAATCATCACAAATGGCATCTTCAAAGGCTAAAACAAATTTGAACACAGATATAAAGCGCAGATCATCGTTTTCACGCTTAAAACTGGGCAATAAAAGAATGAGAGCACAGTAAATAGGTAAGGGTATGGTTAGAAAGTTAAAAGAAGTGCTGGGTACAAGCTGTATTGAGTGAGTTGTAAAGTGAAGAATTGAGGATTTGAAAACCAGTGTTGCCATTTAACCAATAAAAAACTAAAATTAATAATTTGTAAAAAAATAATGTTTGATCAAAACTAAACAATAAAAACTTAAAAAAGTTAAAATAATAAAATAGGGTTGCCATATCGATTTTACTAATTAAATACGTAGCTTGTATATGTACTAATTATACTTTACTACCTGTGGTATTAAAAACAATTAATAATTTCTGCAGACATTCCATTAAATTTTTAAATATAAAAAATGAAACAGAGTTGCCACATACGTACGAATATTGCAATAAGTGCACAAAGGAAACAAAAAATATGTTAAAATGTAATTGAAGCAATCAAAAATATAAAGTTTATAAGAAAATTATAAATTTTTAAACGTGAATTAAAAATAGGGTTGCCATGGTATACAAAAATTAATATATATATAGTTAATAATTTGTGTAATAAATACAAAAAATATACCAAAATTTTTTGAAAACTATTTCTAATTCTAAATATTTCTAAATGAAAGTTTTTGTAAAATGTTTACGACAGGGTTGCCATGTTTTCTTTTTCCTCAGGAATGTAAAACAATAAACAAATGTTAGCCACATGTTTAATAAGATGTTTGTATTCATAACTAACGACATAATTATAAAAGTTCAGGACAGGGTTGCCATATAATTTTGTTTGGTTTCTAATAAAAAATATTTGAAGTGTGTTTTGGAGTTAATTTAAATATAAATTTCTTGGACTTTGGACTTTCTTTTTTGTTCAAAAGACTTTTTTTAACTTTCCCCACTCTGATCTAAAAGATTTTCCAATAGGGACGCTACAAAAGTAGACCACTCTTTTGATATTTCTCTTCAGTAAGGTTTGCCATTTCATCATGGAAAAGTATAAAAAAAATTATTACCGAAATTTGGAGTCGGTGGACTCAACTTTAAGAGCGATACGTCAAATATATTATCGTTATAATCGTCCTATCAGATCAACAATTGAGCGCCTAGTGGAAAAACTTTAATCCAATGTTTCTCAAAAATGTGTGACAAAGAAGTGCCTGTGTCGAGAATATTGCTGCCGCTAGCGCATCAATTGAAGAAGACCCAGTCTCTCACACACGTCGTTCTCAAGCGTTGGGCATCTCTGATTTATTAAACTTAGTTTCAACCTAGGTTAGGTTAGAGGAAACACAAAAAAAATTCCCCCTTACTTAAATTTAAGAATAGACAAAGCGTCTAGGATCTACACAAAAATTTCAGAGGTTTTTAACTTCGCTATTTGGTAATCTGAACTTCTACACCTGATCCCATCTGGGAGGAAAGTTTTTGATTGTCATTCACTTGGGAGTGGCCAGAAACGATTCTTCTCTACATGGTTCAAGCAGCTCAAGACTTCCGGTTTTAGACCAAGTATCCTCTGGGTAGCCAACAAACAGCCGTTTGGAGACGAGCTAAAGTAAGAAGACGAACCCGCTTTGCGGTTGTGCGTAGTGGGTTTGGGACCCACCACATAAAAACGAAGTACCAATGAAAAATCGACAAAAGCCTCGGATGAGACACCCCGCTTTTGATGACGACCCCTGCAAACGTTTTAAGGATAATGATTTAATTGGGAAAGTGGCTCTCCCAGCTGGTTGATGTCCTTATACGACTAAAGGCTGACATCACCGCCATCCAAGAAGAGCGATGGACGGGACAATGACGGAAGAAGGTGGGTCCTTGGGACATCTACTACAGCAGCCATATAAAGGCCGCATCCTGAGGATTGCCATCTTGCAGCGGAGAGAAAACAGACTGCCTACCTCGCAACGTTGCAAACAACCACAACACGTGCGGGATGGGATAGATACCGAGAGCTGAAGAGAGAAGCGAGACGCATTTGCAAACAAAAAAGAAAGAGGCCGAAATGCATGAGTATGAACAGCTTGAGAAGCAGACAGAGGTAATGCTCGAAAATCTTATGAAAAAATGAAGCGACTTAACGAAGGTTTCAAGACCGGAGCATCCTCATGTAGAGACCAAGGTGGTAATCTGGTAACCGATGTCCAAGGCATACTGGGATTATGGAGGGAACACTTCTCCGATCTGCTGAATTGCAGTGAAAGTAGAAGAGATGGCGAACCCGATTCCCCAATCGATGACGATGGAGCAGATGTTCCATTACCCGACCAGGAGGAAATTCGAATAGCAATTACCCGTTTGAAGAACAACAAAGCAGCGGGGGTCGATAGATTACCGGCCGAGCTATTCAAATACGGCGGCGAAGAACTGATAAGGTGCATGCATTAGCTTCTTTGCAGAATATGCGCGTTCTGAATTTGGTATCCCCGCAAAACTAATACGACTGTGTAAGTTGACGTTGAGCAACACCAAAAGCTCCGTCATGATTGGGAAGGAACCTCTCCGAGCCGTTCGTTACCAAACGAGGTTTCAGACAAGGTGACTCACTATCGTGTGACTTCTTTAGCTTGATGCTGGAAAAAACGACGAGTTGCAGAGCTAAATAGAGAACCTACAATCTTCTATAAGAGTGTACAGCTCCTGGCGTACGCCGATGATATCGATATCATTGGAAACAACACCCGCGCCGTTAGTTCTGCTTTTTCCAGACTGGATAAGGAAGCGAACCGTATGGGTCTGGTGGTGAACGAGGACAAGACGAAATATCTCCTGTTATCAAACAAACAGTCGGCGCACTCGCGTCTTGGCTCCCACGTCACTGTTGACAGTCATACCTTTGAAGTAGTAGATAGTTTCGTCTACTTGGGAACCAGCGTTAACAACACCAACAATGTCAGCCTTGAAATCCAACGCAGAATCACTATTGCCAACAGGTGCTACTTTGGACTGAGTAGGCAATTGAAAAGTAAAGTCCTCTCTCGACGAACCAAAATCAAACTCTATAAGTCGCTCATTATTCCCGTCCTGATGTATGGCGCTGAAGCGTGGACGATGACAACATCCGATGAGACGACTCTTGGGGTTTTCGAGAGAAAGGTTTTGCGTAAGATTTATGGTCCTCTAAACATTGGCAACGGCGAATACCGCAGACGATGGAACGATGAGCTGTACGATTTATACGGCGACATTGACATAGTTCAGCGAATAAAAAGACAGCGGCTACGCTGGCTAGGTCATGTTGTACGGATGGAAGAAAACACTCCAGCTCTGAAAGTATTCGATGCAGTACCCGCTGGAGGAAGCCGCGGAAGAGGACGACCTCCACTCCGGTGGAAAGACCAAGTGCAAAGTGACCTGGCTTCACTTGGTGTTTCCAGTTGGCGCCAAAAAGCAAAAAGGAGGAATGAGTGGCGCGCTCTGGTGGATTCGGCTATAATCGCTTAAAGCGGTTCCTACGCCAAATATATATATATATATATATATATATATTTATAACTAACGACATAATTATAAATGTTCAGGACAGGGTTGCCATATGATTTTGTTTGGTTTCTAATACAAAAATATTTGGAGTGTGTTTTGGAGTTAATTTAAATATAAATTTACATTTCGTAATTAATTTGGACTTTTTTTTTCACTCTGATCTAACGGATTTTCCAATAGGGACGCTACAAAAGTAGACCACTCTTTTGACATTTCTCTTCAGTAAGCTTTGCCATTTCATCATGGAAAAGTATAAAAAAAATTATTACCGAAATTTGGAGTCGGTGGACTCAACTTTAAGAGCGATACGTCAAATATATTATCGTTATAATCGTCCTGTCAGATCAACAATTGAGCGCCTAGTGGAAAAACTTTAATCCAATGCTTCTCAAAAATGTGTGACAAAGAAGTGCCAGTGTCGAGAATATTGCTGCCGCTAGCGCATCAATTGAAGAAGACCCAGTCTCTCACACACGTCGTTCTCAAGCGTTGGGCATTTCTGATTTATTAAACTTAGTTTCAACCTCGGTTAGGTTAGAGGAAACACAAAAAAAAGCCAACAAACAGCCGTTTGGAGACGAGCTAAAGTAAGAAGACGAACCCGCTTTGCGGTTGTGCGTAGGGTTTGGGACCCACCACATAAAAACGAAGTACCAATGAAAAATCGACAAAAGCCTCGGATGAGACACCCCGCTTTTGATGACGACCCCTGCAAACGTTTTAAGGATAATGATTTAAGATTGATGCACTTGGAATGTCCGGACCCTTAATTGGGAAAGTGCCTCTGCCCAGCTGGTTGATGTCCTTATATGACTAAAGGCTGACATCACCGCCATCCAAGAAGTGCGATGGACGGGACGGAAGGTGGGCCCTTGGGACATCTACTACAGCGGCCATATAAAGGCCGCATCCTGAGGATTGCCATCTTGCAGCGGAGAGAAGACTGCATACCTCGCAACATTGCAAACGACACGTGCGGGATGGGATAGATACCGAGAGCTGAAGAGGGAAGCGAGACGCATTTGCAGACAAAAAAAGAAAGAGGCCGAAATGCGTGAGTACGAAGAGCTTGAGAAGCTGGCAGACAGAGGGAATGCTCGAAAATTTTATGAAAAAATGAAGCGACTTAACGAAGGTTTCAAGACCGGAGCATCCTCATGTAGAGACCAAGGTGGTAATCTGGTAACCGATGTCCAGGGCATACTGGGATTATGGAGGGAACACTTCTCCGACCTGCTGAATGGCAGTGAGAGTACAACACCAGGAGATGGCGAACCCGATCCCCCAATCGATGACGATGGAACAGATGTTCCATTACCCGACCATGAAGAAATTCGAATAGCAATTACCCGCTTGAAGAACAACAAAGCAGCGGGGGCCGATAGATTACCGGCTGAACTATTCAAATACGGCGGCGAAGAACTGATAAGGTGCATGCATCAGCTTCTTTGCAGAATATGGTCGGAAGAAAGCATGCCTGACGATTGGAATCTCAGTGTGCTCTGCCCAATCCATAAAAAGGGAGATCCCACAATCTGCGCCAATTACCGTGGGATCAGCCTCCTAAATATCGCATACAAGGTTCTATCGAGCGTATTGTGTGAAAGACTAAAGCCCACCGTCAACAAACTGATTGGACCTTATCAGTGTGGCTTTAGACCTGGAAAATCGACAACTGACCAGATATTCACCATGCGCCAAATCTTGGAAAAGACCCGAGAAAAGAGGATCGACACACACCACCTTTTTGTCGATTTTAAAGCTGCTTTCGACAGCACGAAAAGGAGTTGCCTTTACGCCGCGATGTCTGAATTTGGTATCCCCGCAAAACTAATACGGCTGTGTAAATTGACGTTGAGCAACACCAAAAGCTCCGTCATGATTGGGAAGGACCTCTCCGAGCCGTTCGTTACCAAACGAGGTTTCAGACAAGGTGACTCACTATCGTGTGACTTCTTTAGCTTGATGCTGGAAAAAACGACGAGTTGCAGAGCTAAATAGAGAACCTACAATCTTCTATAAGAGTGTACAGCTCCTGGCGTACGCCGATGATATCGATATCATTGGAAACAACACCCGCGCCGTTAGTTCTGCTTTTTCCAGACTGGATAAGGAAGCGAACCGTATGGGTCTGGTGGTGAACGAGGACAAGACGAAATATCTCCTGTCATCAAACAAACAGTCGGCGCACTCGCGTCTTGGCTCCCACGTCACTGTTGACAGTCATACCTTTGAAGTAGTAGATACTTTCGTCTACTTGGGAACCAGCATTAACAGCAATAACAATGTCAGCCTGGAAATCCAACGCAGAATCACTCTTGCCAACAAGTGCTACTTTGGACTGAGTAGGCAATTGAAAAGTAAAGTCCTCTCTCGGCGAACCAAAATCAAACTCTACAAGTCGCTTATCATTACCATCATGTTTTATGGTGCAGAAGCGTGAACGATGTCAACATCAGATAAGACGACACTAGGAGTTTTCGAGAGGAAAATCTTGCGTTCCGCTCACACACACTCACGAGTTTCGACCCATTGAAGATTATTTTAAACACCCAAAGAACTCAAAATAGACTCGATTCCGAACAGGATTTGTGTAATTGTGTTATGAAATGATTTGTTTGTGCTAGGAAATGAGGTAATTGTTACATTTAGTGATACTTGAAATGACTTTTTAGTAAACATAAACCTTTGCGCCTAAAAGTATGCCACAACAGCAAATAAAAGCATTTTTAAAACTTAAATATGCTTGTGTGTGTGTACAACAACAATAAAGCAAGTAAATTACACACAAAACTTACCTCGGCGCATCTATATTACGCAAACACGCACCACACGAATACACCGGCACTAACTTCATCAATTCACGCACATAATGCTCACCACCCGACAGCGTCTCACAATTATCTTGCATAAAGAGTATCGGTATATCGATGCGTGAGCGCAACCTTCTCACATATGTCCACGATATCAAATCTTTTGCATTGCGCAGCGAACGCAAGGTGAGCGGAAAATCACTGTAACGACTAAATGTGGAAGTATAATTGAAATGATGCAAAAATTCTTCATAAAATAATATTGACGCATTTTGTGGCGTTTCATCCTGCAGTAGTGCCCACAATTGGTAGGCGTGACGTGGCAAAGGCATATCGTAGTCTCTAACGTGACTGCCATAGAAGAGTATGACCTGGAACGGTATGGAAATGTGGAATAAATTCAATACAAAAATATAACTTACCTTTGCCTCGGCAAGTCGCTGCCGATCATTGGTTATCGTGCACACATGGTAACCGCAATAGATGTTGCGATAATAAAGTGTTTCATCGTATTGTGTCCACCAAAGTAGCAGGCGCGGCTCGTAGAGGCCTAACTGGTCTCTTTGCGACAGCTGATACCAGTAATAAAGCTATGGCAATAAATTGTAAAAAAAAAAAATTAAAAAAATTTAAAAAATAACATAAAAAAACAAAAAAATATATAAAAAAATTAAAAAAAAAACAAAAATAAAAAAAAATTTAAAAAATTAAAAAAAAAAAAATTTAAAAAATTAAAAAAAAATAACATAAAAAATTAAAAAAAATAACATAAAAAATTAAAAAAAAAAATGTAACAAAAAAAATTTTAAAAGAAATTTAAAAAAGATTTATAAAGTATATAAAAATTAAAAAACAAAAATAAAAAAAGATTAAAAAAATTCAAAAAAAAATAACATAAACAAACAAAAAAATTTAAAAAATATATGAAAAAAATTAAATAAAAAAAAACAAAAATAAAAAAATTAAAAAAATTAAAAAAAAAAAAATAAAAAATAACATAAAATATTAAAAAAAATAACATAAAAAATTAGAAAAAAATAACATAAAAAATTAAAAAAAATATAACAAAAAAAATTTTAAAAATACATAAAAATATTAAAAAAGTATATAAAAATTAAAAAACAAAAATAAAAAAAGATTTAAAAAAATTTGAAAAAAATCATAAAAAAAAACAAAAAAATTAAAAAATATATAAAAAAATTAAAAAAAAAAAAAAACAAATTAAAAAAATTTAAAAAATTTAAAAAAAAATTTAAAAAAAAATAAAAAAATTTAAAAAAATAAAAAAAAAATAATATAAAAAATTAAAAAAAAAAAATAACATAAAAAATTAGAAAAAAATAACATAAAAAATTAAAAAAAAAACAACAAAAAAAATTTTAAAAATATATAAAACAATTAAAAAAGTATATAAAAAATAAAAAAAAAAACAAAAATAAAAAAAAAAATTTTAAAAAATTAAAAAAAAAAATTAACAAAAAAATTAACAAAAAAATTTAAAAGAAATATGAAAAAAAATTGGAAAACTTTGAGAAAGGAACTCACCAGCAACAGAGCGCCTGCGCCAATTACACAGTAGAACAACACAAAATGTTTGCCACATGCACGACGGTTGCATTTGCAGAACTGTTTCGGCTTGCGCATTTCATTGAATTATTTTTAGTAATTATTTTTTTGTAAATATTGTATGTTTATCAAAAAATATATGTTGAATACTGAAAACTTTTTCACAGCTTTTACGTCGAAAAGATTTTTTAAATGATTTCTTTTTTTGTTTTTTTTTTTTTTGTTTCATTAAAAGTGCGATGATTGTGATTTGAACGTGGCAAAAAACAGTTGCGTGTAATAATTTCAGTTATATATTTACTTATATGCGTGGTATATTTCGCTATTGTTGGCTTTTGCGCTATATTTATGAAATATAACAATTGAATTACTTATAAATAACAAATAAAAATTATTTACAATAAAATTGTCATGTTTTTAGACACATATACACAAATATATATATATATATACGCATATATGTACAGCAAAGCTAATACTTATTTACATAAAATTTATATTTTTGGCTTCCACAACTGCACGCTCAGCCATGCCAAACAAATTGCGCTATACTTCAGAGTCCTCATATAGTCATAACTTCACAATCCTCTCCCTCTCAACACTAACACAATTCATGATTCATTTTCTCATTTGTCAAATCATGCAATTCTTGCTCCGTAAATTCACGATTTATGCGCAACAGCTCGTCTATGCTCTGCGCCATGCACTTTGCACGCTTTAGTAGACTATTCCAGGAGCGTAATTCAGTGGGTTCCTTTTCCATGTCGGGATATGGTAGTGGCAGCGGACAGTTGTAGTGCAAGCGGTTGGCCATTTTCACTTTGGCATTCTGCGCCCACAAAGCTTGCAACACTTGACAAGCGAATTTGGAGAAAAACATAACCTCTTCATTGCGCACAGAGAATTCTTCAATTAAACGTTGATTGGTGATGGGCTTAATTTGTTTGTACTTATGTTGCAAGTACTTCACATATTCATTGTCATTTTTATCTAATTCTAATATACATTTGGCCAGTTCTTTGGGATTCTGGTAGTCGGTTATGTAAATTGTGGAATGATTGTGCGGTTCCCAGTCCTGGAATAAAGGTGGATTTTATTAAATAAAAATATGCAAAATTTTATCAAACTCACTCGTATCGATGGTGAGCCAAAGTAGATGGGCACTGTGCCAGCAATCAGTGGTCGCCAATACTTTTCGGTTATGTAGTCTTCACAGACGCCATTCTCAATACTGATCATAAATTTATACTGTCCGATAAAACGATACATCGCCTCGGTATAGAGATTGTTGAGGAAATCGTGTTGTAAGCTGCAAGAGAGCGGCAAAATTAATAAATAAATTAAATATTCTCCTTTAAGCGCCACTTTTTTGTTTACTTGGCTTGATCTCAACTTTTCAACAAATTTTCATGTGAAATTAAGAACAAAAACTCGACAACATGATTACCGAATCTACGTAACCGAAACAGTATCGGACATGTAAACTCAACTCGACAACACGACTACCGAACTTACGTAATCGAAGGGGACTCGGCATTATAACCTCAACTCCACAACACGACTACCCAGCCTACTTAACCGAAACGCCGAAACGGACTCTAAATTATAACTTCCACTCGATAACACGACTGCCAAACCTATATAACCGAAAGGGACTCGGATTTATAATCTCAACTGTAGGTTGGGTACTACATAACCGAAACGGACTCAGACCTCAATTCGACAACACGATTACCGAATCTACGTAACCGAAACAGTATCGGACTTGTAAACTCAACTTGACAACACGACTACCGAACCCACATAACCGAAACGGACTCGGATTTATAATCTCAACTCGACAACACGACTACCGAACCGACATAACAGAAACGGATTCGGATTTATAATCTCAACTCGACAACATGACTACCAAACCTATATAACCGAAATGGACTCGGATTTATAATCTCAACTCGACAACACGACTACCGAAATTACGTAACCGAAACGGACTCGGATTTATAATCTCAACTCGACAACACGACTACCAAACCTATATAACCGAAAGGGACTGGGATTTATAATCTCAACTCAACAACACGACTGCCGAAATTACGTAACCGAAACAGACTCGGATTTATAATCTCAACTCGACAACACGACTACCAAACCTATATAACCGAAAGGGACTGGGATTTATAATCTCAACTCAACAACACGACTGCCGAAATTACGTAACCGAAACAGACTCGGATTTATAAAAATATCGGATTTATCAAAACCTCAATGGACTTAATTACTGTTACTCCGTCGAATTGAAAATGCTGCTCGGTACAAAATTTGGTATTTTGAATCTAATACGCCATGATTTCACTATCATATTGAAAATAAATTTATTTGTAGTTTGCATATGCCTAAATTTTTAGAAAAGTAATAAAAAAAAAATTATTTGCAACAAAACAAAAAAATATATAAATATATAGAAGAAACGTAATAAATAAATAAAATAAAGCAACAACTTAAACTGCAAGAACTCGCTGCGATTTCCACGCATTTGTCAAAGTAGCGCACAACCATTAATCTAGAAATTTACTTAAGGAATGCCACGTCCACGACGCGCACCGAGAATTTATGTGGATCTCGCCGGTCTAATGGAACGCGCACAGCAGCATCAAACCTGCAACGAAAGATCGTCGCATGTCTTATTGCAGACTTCGGGCGACCCGGTGCCGACCAGTCGCACACGCATTGAACGTAGTCGTAGCCGCATCAAACGCAGCCGCAGTCACATTGCGCGTAGTCGTCAAAATAGTCGACGTAATACCGCCATTTGGACTACTGCAGTATATCCCATATCCATACTGGAACGTTTGCCTTTTAGACGTGGCATGCGTCAGCGTCGTAGTTATCGCAGCCGTAGTCGACGCAGTCAACGTACGGGTGCGCATAAGAATAATGGTGGCGCAACAAATAAACATAGTCGCGCCCGCCTGCCAACTGGTGCCACTGTGGCAGCCGCGGCAGTCTCAGCCGAAGTTGAGATGCCTTGTTGTGCAACGGAATCCCCCACAGCGGAGACCCAACTGCAGTTGAATAGTAAAAATACCGACTTTAGTTGTCAGCAGCCAAGCGCCGAACCCATTTTCACACCACCAATGAGCACTGTTATACTGCATCACAATCCACTCTTCGATGTCGAGGGCAAAACACAATCGGGTCTGATTGGCAAACACATACAAATGGCAACCATTGATCAAGCGAAAAGTCGTTGGCAAATACGACGAGAGAAAGTGTCCAAAACAGAAGCGGTTAAGCTATCGGTTGAGCAAAAGGATGCGGTGAAGAAGAAGTCGAGAACTGGTGTTGAGAAGAAAGTGCCAGCGAAGAAGGGTAGCGGTTCGGAACTCTCGAGTAATGCCTCCAATTCTACAACGCTCAATTCTGCGGGTAGCAGTGAGAAATCGAAGAGTGATACGGACGAGAGTCACTCATATGAGGAGAGTATCGATTTGACAACCGAGTCTGTGGGTGTTAACACCACGGTGATGAATTTGCATAGAACAGGCTCACCGATCAAGCGTAGATTGGAGCGTAATGCATCGAAAGCGCCATTAGCATTGCATAATGCGACGGAGCCGAAACAGCTTAGAGCAAATGCGTCCGTTGGCCGTGTCTTAGAGAGTGATGGCGTTGTTGACGCTGGAAATGCGCACATAACTTTCGACACTATGCTTGCAAAATAGCTGCGCAGCAGTTGATAAATATTTAAATTAGTCCATAAATATTGTATGTGTTGTAATTGTTGAAAATAATGCGAATTAAAAAACATAAATGTGTGCATGTTGTTGTTGTTGTAACGATAACCCAAACCTGCTTGAACAATTAGGCCTGCCTAAACTAATTATCATCGAAGTCATCTAACGGGAGACACAGGGAACGAGCTATTTCGATAGGGCCGGAACAAAGGAAAAGGGATGTTAAATGAGTGGAGTTTAGGGGGCATGCAAAGAAGTGGTTAGTGTCATGCGGAGAATCTTTGCATGCAGGACATATGTTGAGTATGTCAGGGTCGTTTCTGGATAAGTAGAGGTTTAACCTGCTACAGTATCCAGAACGAAGTTGCACGAAGGTCACTTTAATTTCGCGAAGCAACTCGAGCTCTGTCCCTGCGATGGGTGGTGTTTTATCTCGAAGTACGCCATTCACTGGAAGGGAGTCGATGAAGGTGTTAATCATTTTTCTGTGTATGGCATTAAGTACTTGTCGAAAGTTTGTCGTATTTCATGAAGGAACTCTTGATGACTCTGGGAGGCGGCTCGGCTTCCAGTAGGTGACTGCAGGGATAATTTCTACGAAAGCATTTCAACAGAAACTGTCTGAAGAGCATTCCGTTATTCGCCTTCACAGGTAGCATACGGGCCTCATTGTGTAGGTGCTCAACCGCAAGAGGCAACCTGTGGCTGTTCAGAGAGCGCTATTCTCATAAGTTTTAAGCTTCCCCAGCTGCGTCCGACTTTATCCAGGCGACCATATAGAGGCTAAGTTGCTAGCAAAGTTTCTTTGTATTTACTCCATGTGCTGCCGGCTAGCGACTTGAGGATTTTGTTGCGGCTCTGTACCTTGGTAACAACAGCGATCGTATAAGGAGTGGAAAAGTAAAGGCTATCCATTGTAATTCTCAAAATTTTAGGGAAAGATAAAGGTTACCTCCTCGACCTTCACTTGCCGTTCACTTTCGAACTCATGTCATTGATTCCATTGAACAACGTCATTCTCGTACAATCATCGGCGTAAAAGGTGACTGAGACTCCTTCTGGTATTTGAGAGAGCTTCGAAATATAGAAGTTGAATAGTAGAGGGGATTGGACACCACGCTGAGGAACCTCTTGTTTAATTCTACTTTGTTTAGATGTTTGACCTCGACACATAACACATGATTGACGACCGCTCAAATAATTCATGATCCACCTCTTCAATCCTTGAAGAAACGGTGTTTGATCTATGTCTTCTAGTAGCGTTGTGTGATTAAGTGTATCAAAAGCTTTTGTGTACAATCGAGTGTAATTTCGGAAGCGGGAGTGGCATTTTTCTTATAAACACAGTTTTTCATACGCCTATTTAACTCTGATAAGAGCACTGAGTTATAAGCATAATTCATATGTATGCGGCAAAACGGGAATTAACACACACACACGCACTTAGTTTTTTCACATTGGACAATTTTTTTTCTCATTAAATCTTAATTTTCTCTACACTCTCACACTTTATATTCACACAATTAATTTTGGCCCTTATTGTTGCTAACAATTCACTGTTAACTTACCTTTCCGGCATTTGACGATTATTCAAACAACGGCCATAGGAGTCGATTGGTATATACTGCATTAGCTCCTCTACATAATTGGTACGCGCCGACATTGTGGAACAATCCGATTGCAGAAAGAGTATAGGCGCTAATTGATTACGTGCAATATTTTTACTTCCAATCGTCACCACATATTTCGGATTGGTTATTTCCGTTATATCGGGTAGTGCATTTATTGTTAAAGGAAAATCGCTGTAACGACTAAATGTGGATGTGTAGTTGAAATGTTGCAATGTATCTTCAAATAGAAATTCCAGCACATTTCGTGGTGATTCTTCGTGCAGCAAAGCCCAAATTTGTTCGGGCTGACGTGGCAACGGCAAATCGTGCCAACTTAATGAGCTCGCATAAAATAGTATGGCCTTTGCCTGTGGCAAGTATTCGCGATTGTTGGTGAAAAAGCATTTATTGTAGCCACATAGTATCTCTTCGAGCGCCATTTTTTCAACACCAATATTAGTCCACCAAAGCACAATACATGGCGAGCTTTCAGCATTGTGTGCATTTTTAACACGCTTCCATATAGGTTGCGTATTGCACTGCTTTTGTGAGATTAATAAAAGTTATTAATACCATTAATTAGATTACTAATTACATTCAGTTACTCACCCCAATGTACCAAATAATGAGCAAGCAGCTGAGGAATGCAAACAGCAGCAGTGCACGCTTGCCAAAGGTAAGTGGCAAATATCTGCTTCTAAAGGGCCACCAATAACTCATTTTTTGACTTATAAATTTCTGTTTTTCTTCTTATTTTTCAAAAAATTTTACTACAATTCAAGCGCTGTGTGTAAGTTTTTTCTTTTTCTGAGCGGCGACTCAGCCCAAGTACATTGCCAAACCATTTATGAATAATAAATTCTTACTAATGCCTGAGGCATGTTTAACAAAACTCTTATCGCGTTGCGCCAGCGTATATCCGAGACGTAGCAGTGGCTTTGCTTTCATCATATCAACACACAGAATTACATGAGTGAATTTTCAAACAAGAATTCAGCAAATCCAAAATCGCCGGGAATTAATTAAGCTTGTATTAGAATGTGCGCAGCTCGTAGTTGTTTTTTTTTTAATTGAATTTGCAGTAGCTAGCCTGCGAGTAAACAATGGCTATTTGATTGCTGGCGTTCTTTATCACATGCAGTAGGAATATATATGTATAATCACAAATAAAATGAAATGTATTAAGATTGATGGTTTTCGTTTCTTTGTAGCAGCAAATAATTTGCAACATAAACAAAGCTCGTATTAAGCTCTCTGAAAACAGCTGATTGGTTGCTGTCGCAGTGCTAGTGTTGTGCATATTGAATTTAGGTACTTATACGCTACTTTTACCAGTTGGAGATGTTTCTTATTAGAATTATATTAAGTTGATAAACTTACAAAAAAGTAATAATAAATAAGCTATAATTTAAATAACTTCAAGCAACTAATTTACTAATTTATGTTTGTTAAAAGAGTAATACAAGTGTTTTGATCTATATACTATAAACTTAATATTTTTCATTCAACACTTTTCTAGTCGTTTCACAACACTGCGCCACTTATTTGTGTAAACATTTGATTAGAGCAGTAAAATGTCAAAGTGATGACGTTCCTTATTGACAGCTACACGTCTTTGCTGTTTTGAATGAAGTGACGAAAAAATATTTTGCAGTGTTTTTCATTTTTAAGCGGCTAACAAATAATTCAAAAAATGCAAAAACGAATATAAAACTACGTTGCCAACTAATGCGCTAGCAAACAAAATGTTAAACCAACAAATGAAATAGTTTGAGAACCACAGCAGTAAATGTTACAACTGGGTAGGGCAGTTGACAAAATATCATTAACGAATTAGAGGAAAAAAAATAAAAGTTAAACAAACCCAATTATACGTAGAATTGCATTGTAAGTATTATGGCCACAACAGAAAACGCTGCCAGTGCAACGCTAAATAGTGTGGATGATGTGGCCCAAATAACGAAAGTTGGCACACATATTGGTGCAACGAAACAGATGTCAGGTGCAACATTAACAACAAATGTGACACGCTGTTGGGAAACATGTTACTATTGCCCCTGTGAAACGTTCAAAACCTCCGCTGATTTTGTCAAGTATGTTTAATAAGTTGTTGTAATTTATAAGTGATTAATACTCACCTTGTTATCTTGTGTAGGCACTTACGTGAACGACATTGTACGCGTGAAGGTGGTTCGTATGTTTGTCGCTATGGCTTTAATGGCGTGTGTCCTTCGCTGCCGTTGGATGGTGTGTCAGATCGTGATTACGATGCACATGTCGCTAAATATCATGTGAATCAATTGACACGTGAACTACCACCGGAATGGTCCGTATTTTCGGCAGCACAAAATCTACCAGCCGTGCTCAACGATCCATCACGTGGTAAACAAAGTAATCTCTTCACAAAAAAGTGGGGCGACACCTTTGTAGAGAAAACACATATACCACAGACGCCACGTTTGCCCGAAATTACCTATGCAGATTTCGATAAGTACATAGCGAAAATTGGTAAACGTTATCGTCGTCATGAACGCATGTGTGCACAACAAACACCGGCCGCATTGGCGGAACGTGAGGCTAAAACGCCAACATCACCAACACACACCGTCAGCCTTAGCGCCATACCGGATATATTTCTCAAAGAGCAATTGAATTTAAATCATGCAGCGACCTTCGCGCTTGTATTCCCTAGCATTGGTGCCACAACGAGTGAGGAGAATAAACAGTCTGGCCGCGTGTTGCAAGAGCAATTATCGCATTATCTAGATATTGTTGAGGTGAAAATAGCGCATCAAGTATCGCAGAAATCCGCCGCTTTCTTTCACGCCATGACCTCACAAGACGCCATTATGGCTGAGATGAAAGAAGCGGCCAGCAATGTGCGTGAATTGCGCGCCTCGCTGCGTACGCTACACCAATCTGCGGTGGTGGACTCATTTCGTGTGATGCGTTTTGCGCAGCGTAGACAAAACTTTGAGGAAACGCTCGATAAGCTCAGCCTCATGGCAACGGTGCATAAAACGCAACCAATGCTGCAACTGCTGCTGGGCACGCAGGACTACGTGGCAGCGCTGGATCTAATAGGTAACATATTTATTATTTGTTATTATTGTAAAAAAAAATTAACGAATTGCTGCTCTAGGCACCACGCAAGAGATACTAACGCAGGAGCTCATTGGCATACACTGTTTCAAGCATCTACCCATGCAGCTAAATGAAATGGAAAAGCTAATTGACAAAATGCTCACAACGGAATTCGAGCGTTATGCCACGGCGGATCTCAATCGACCGCTTTGTGATGTGCTCAACGAAACGGAGAGCGTATGCGCCGAGGAGGACAAACTGGTGTGTATTGTCATGGGTTTGCTGCGAAAAAAGAATTTCTCTTTTGTCACGGCGTACAAGGACGAGGCGATTGTAACCATACGTGCCATCATCAAGCAGCTCGTTATCGAGGTGATAGCTTCCAGCGATGCAGAACTCTGTCTGACCGGTGCCGGCGAAGAGGCACAAAGTCTCTCGATCAGCGAATGGATTGCGCTGCTAAAGAAAGCCACCGTGGCGCTGCTAACGGTTTTACAACGCATACGCGCCGTTACGGGCATAATGCGACAGACAACGGATGCGGCTGCGGGCGGCGCAGTGAATGGCGCGCAAGAGGGTGCTGTCAATTTAATAGACTCGGAGGCATTTTTAACGGCAGCCGATCATGCAAATGTAACGGAACGGCTGGATGAGCTGCTGGTGGCGGTGTGCCACTATTGTCATGAGCGCTGTGCGAATTTGGTATCCACGCAAAGTTTGGAGCGCACTGTTGCCACAGCGGATGAGATCGAGCAGCTGACAGCGATTGTCGATGAGTTTAGTGCAGGTTGTGAGGACATCTGTGGCGCACCAAGCGTGCCGCTGAAGGTAATGGCAATTGAGTTATATAAAAATCAAATTTAAATATTTTCAATATGTCCAGGTCGCCGCCAAAGTGCAGGCATCACGCTTCGCCAATCACTTTCACACCGAACGCAAGCGCAAACTGGCTTTACTGCTCGATTCGGAGCGTTGGCGTCAAGTCGACATACCCAATGAATTCCAAAAGATTATCGATCGCATGGGCGCGCAAGATTTCCAGCAGCCGGCAAGCAAATCATTCGCTGACAGCTTAGGCGCCACATTGAACGGACACAGTAACAACAGCAGCAGCACCAAGCTGCAAGCCAATCCCGTGCTGCTCGTCGAAGGCAAACCGTTTAGTCTAGTCAGCGCCGCGCTGTTGCTGGTGCAAATGCTCAGCGATTACTGTCACTGCGCCACGCGCTTACCCATACTGGCGAGCTATTTGTCGCGCAACGTTGTCGATTTGCTGCGCACCTTCAACTCGCGCTCCTGCCAGCTGGTCATTGGCGCCGGCGCTATGCGTGTAGCCGGTCTCAAGACCATCACCAGCACCAATCTGGCATTGGTGTCACGCGCACTGCAACTTGTGCTCTGGCTGCTGCCGCGCATCAAGTCACATTTCGCCGCATACGATGCGCACGCCGTCTCAGGTTTTGACTCGATCGAAAAGGATTTTCACAGTCACATCAAAGAAATCGAAAATAAAATCTATGGCATTGTCACGGAACGTGTCGCCATGCAGCTGGAGCAATGGGATGCACGTCCGCCCATACCGTCGCAAACGTTTCGCAATATTTCGCGACATTTGGTGAAGTTGCACGAGGCGATTGCGCCCATACTGCCCGAACAGCAGATACACACGATCTACGGCATTGTGCATCGCAATTTCAAGGATAAGCTGAGAGAGCAATTGCTAAAGCTGAACATTATCAATAATGGTGGGCCGCAACATGGCGTGGTGACGTCAGAGTTGACATTTTATATGGAGACATTGCGTACGTTGAAAGCGCTGCCGCATGCGGAGCTAAGTGATGACATACTGGAGCTTATTTGGACATTCTAAAGTGTGGTTGAACTTGCTTGGCGCATTTCAGCTGATTTTCTTTTTGTTGTTGCACTAATTTAAGACAATTGTTTTAACATTCTTCTTATTTTTTTTATTTTTTGTTGTGGTAATTTTACTCACCACTGTACTTTGGTTCACAGTTAATGTGCAAGTTCTTCCTTCCTACATCTTGTTCGTATTTTAAGCTAACATTGCCAAGTCCTCAAAGGGGTGCAGCTAGGCGCATTGTAATCGAAACATGCAACATGTTGTCATTGTTGTTGTTGCTAACAACCAATAAGTATATAAGTGCATATTTCCTGTAACAGGATGAGCATTTGTGTGTTGGGTGTTGCATAAACTGCAGCTTTTAGTGAAATTTTAAAAAATCAAGCTGAAAAAAAGTAAATTTAATAAGTATACACATACATATTTATGGCATAAGTTACACCATACATACATACAATACACACGTACGTTCGTGAACAATAATAATGTATAATGAAGTCTAAAATGTATATGTTTAAAAGCCGATAAATTGTTATAAAAAATAATTATAAAATAAATAAAAGATTACTTGTAGTATTCGCTTGTACTTAGGCTTCTACCAACAAATAAATAAATAAATAAATTTACAGCGCATTAAACACTCGAAATTTTTATCAAACACGTGTCGTATTATTATGTTGTTGTATGTGTATGTATTTTACGTTCTGTGCAATTAAATTGTTTAAGCTAAAGCATATTATATAGTATAATTCTGCATAATAGTTATTAAAACGACCAAACACATTTATATATATAAATAAATAAAATATAACGAATAGTAAAGAAAATAATAATTTGTTGGTATTGTTGTAAGGTCGTGAAGAGTGATTCATTTTGAGATTCACTACTTTCTTAAAGAAACAAAAACACAGAAAATTCAAATTTATTTAATTTATCTCAAATGTTGGCGCGTCTCAGATGGTCCATACGTCCAATTTTCGATGGCTCGTACGAGCATTTCAAGTGGTAACTGGACTTAGACTAGGCATATCCCCACATCTATTTCACACGATCTTGGTGGCCGATCGACCGGCCCAAAACATGAAATTATCTGCTTACCGAAGTGTGCGCTCAATAAATACATTGATTGATGCGATGGGTGGGTTCTCCGTTCTCAAGACAGTCGGTTCTACGTAATCGGAACGGACCCGGAATTTTATCCGGCCAAGAACTGTCAAATTAGCAGCAGCATTATGAAGCTACTACAACAACAACATGGGTGGGTTGTGGCGCTGTCTTGTTGAAGCAAAAAGTCGCCGAGATCATCAGCTTCACTTTCAGGCATCAAATAGTAAAATAGGTTATCATGGCGCGATGACGGTCGCCATTGACAGTTACGTTTTCATCGACACCATTTTTGAAGAAATATGGCCCGATGATTCCACCGGTCCACAATTCTTCAGGTTGCTTTTCGTCCCAAATGCGGCAATATAGTTTATTTACATGCCCATTGAACCAGAAATGGACCTCAACGCTGGACACAGAATTTGGCTGGAAAACGTCGGATCTTGTAGTTTAAACTCACGCTGAACCCAAGATATGTCAGGCATGCCAAGAGTCCCCGCATGACACTAACCTCGACTTTGCAAGCCCATTAAACACCACTCATCTAACACCCCTTTCTTTTTGGGTCGACCGTGTCGAACAGCTGATTTCCTGATACCTATCCCCTATCCAGACTAGAACCCGCCACACTAAACCTATATATTGCGTACGAAGAGTCCCAGCATAATACTAACCACCTTTATGGATGCCCAATTAACCCCACCCATTCCCTTTGGTTCGATGCTGTCAAAACATCACATTTCCTGGTTCGTCAGTTAGATCACTTCGATGATAATTAATTTATGCTTGTCGGCACAGACAGGTTTAGATAGCCTTTACAACAACAACAACCCGGTCGAAAAAGCTCGGGGCTGTGGACTCCAGTTAGATTACTTCAATGACTATATATATTTTTTCTTCAAGTCGTATAATCAAGAAAAAGAGGTAACTACTGAATTCAACAATCTCAAACAAGGCACCTTAAGTCATTCTTAACCAGCCAATGAATATTTAACTAAGACGGTATGATAGTGATAATAGTCTGCGGTATCAAAGTCTAAGCCAACAGGCTCATTGCCATTACTGGCACAGAACTGTATTCGATCTTGGGACTAATATATCACAATTAACATAATAGCGATATCGCAATTCACCCGGATTTTATCCAGTCGAGGTTATCCTTTTTGGCGTTCCAACCCAGTTTGGATCAGTAAATTACGAATTACTAAAAGATTGTGGTAGAACAGCAAGAGTAATGTTGGCTTCCTTTAACCCATCTCACATCCTTTTCCCTATTGTCCGACCCGGCCAAAACAGCTCGTTTCTTGAACCTCACGTTAGATGACGTCGATGACAATTTCCTCTTTTCTTTTAAGTGGGGTGTAGAATTAAGAAGAAAAAACTCCAACTGGATACAACTATCTCAACAAAGGCATTGGAAGTCAAGTAAGGTGTTAAAAGAACTCTAACAGCCCGCGTTCTCCAAGCCTTAGACAATACACATGCTCAGCGACACGGTACTGTCCTGGATCTTGGGATCAACAGATCTCAATTCCCACGATAGTCGGTCCTACGATACCAGTAGTCACCCGGAGTTTTTGGCGATCTACCCCTGTTTAAATCGGTTAGTTATGAATTACCAAAACGCAATTATGACATCCAAATAAGCCTAGGTTTTGGATTCTAGAGAGCACAACAAGCATACGCCTGGTTTAAGGTAAGCCTCTTGAAGTCCATCCATTCATCCACCTTGCCTTGAATTTATCATATTGTCATAACTGATTTTATCCGACTAATTTCAAGTTCAAACATTTTCCATAAGAACTTTAGAAAAGGCAAAAGAGCCTAATTTTCTGATACCTATTAGAAGACCGATATAATACACTAATTTTAATAATTTTACTGGGTTCCCCATTTACATAAATGCGAGTTTTTTTTACCGAACAAGATTTAAACAGTTTTATTATTTGAGCTTAACAGGCACAGCTTTACAAATTGACATACACATTCCCTTTATTTTACGCCGTTCTCATATTCTCTACCTTAACCATCTTAAACAATTGACTCGAACTGTCCACGCAATTGTGATTCCTTAATAATCGCTTGCAGCTCTTTATCCTTCTGTGCGCGCATCTCATCGATGACGCTCTCACGAAACCCTGGATCCTTGGCGGGATCATTCATATGTGTTTTCGATTTTGCAGAACGCTTCTTGGCCACCTCATTTAGCTGTGGCGCCTCGGCAGCTAACAGTGAGCCGATACGCTCAACACTTAGCACACCAACGCTGCCGATCTGATCCCAGCTATCGGTGCCGAACCAAATGGACAAAGCATCCGCGCTGTCGGTCACATGCGCGCGAAATGGATGCGTTGGACTGCCGAAACCCAAGTGACTTATTGTATCGCGTAGGGTTTTCGCTAATTTCGGTATTTTATTGGAATAAAAGAGCACGCTGCCGCCAATAAGATGTGCCATGGAACGCAGACAACGACAAATATGTTGTTTTAGCTCAGCATCTAGAAGGAATGCTATTAGTCAAGCCGTACTGAGCCCCTTAACGCATACAAACCGTAATCTTTGAACAGATCATATTTGCTACCAACTATCACTATTGGGAATGGCATCAATTCGAGACTCTCCAAATCGTTGTGATCCTTTTTGAGCCGATCTGCCATGCGCTCGCGATACATTTGCTCCGCGTCCACGCTCAATAGTTTATTGCTGGTACTGCGTAATGCCTGATATATGCGCTCCAATTCAGGCCAGACGCGCTTCGGCTGCGAGAGATCCAACATTATAATGGCCGCAAAGTTCTCGAGTCCATGTGTGCGTAAGGGCACTGAAATCAATTGCTCTGCATTGTCCAACGCGCCGAGTTCCCAAACATTCAGCACCTGCTTTTGTGTGCCACTCGTGCGGCGGCCGTACGAATATTCCAAAGCAAGTGTGGGTCGCGGATTGTCCTCGCGTTCGAAGAATTTATGCAGCGCTGTGGATTTGCCCTATAGCACGGAGGCCCAATTATTTATGATTCAAAAATTATCAACCAGCCATTTCATTATAATTACTTACGGCACCTTTGCTGCCCAAAACGAAAACGGTGCGCTCCTTAGGTCCACTCTCCGCTTGCAAGGTACGCAATTGTTCCTCAGCTAATTTTATGGCGATATCTTGTATAGTCTCACGTTTATCGCCTGCTTGTTTATTATCTCGTTTCTCAAACATTTTTGAGATTCTTTTAAAGAATTGTATGCCAGTGTGTATAATTTGTCCTTTCATTTACCGTCGCTTTTCGAAAAACTAATGAAAATTCTAACTCTGTTTTGTTATGCATTTTGGCTCAGGTGCTAAGTGATATCGTTGCTATTGGAGACATCGGCGCGCTCCAGTGGTGGTGTTTACGCTTCCGTTCTTGGTTGGCTGTCTTTACTTACCCTGCTGGTAAATAATCAGTTGGTTGTTTCGTTTGTTTCCATTAGCTGTGGTTTTCCGAATAAAGATTTTTTGGAAAATATCTTAGAAGGGAAAATGTATCAAAGGATTGCTGTCGGTATAGGGTCAGTAATCTTTCCTTGTTTCTAAGAAATACTAACAGTAAAGCGTTTAGTGTTTCGAAGACAATTTCCAAATTGATCTCTACAGATTGAGTTATTATTTTAACCGCTTGGGTCACTAGTTTAGCATAGAGTTTCGCTTCCAAAGCTTTATGTGTTTCTCAGATTTCATTAGATCGAGGGTTTATGTGACCAAAAACTACTTGTCATTTTCAAGACTAATAAAATATGTAACAGACCTACTACATAATATTGTAACAAGTAAGGACGACTTTCATTGAATTCCATAAGACTATACATAATGTATTAAGAGTTGTCTTTGGATGAAAAATTTGAGGTTCAATTTCTCGAGTTCATGTTATTATGTTTCTCCAGCTTTTCCCACTTCCATAAAAAGTCGATGCCCGTACTGAGTCAGAATGAATTGAAATAAATAGTTTATAGCTTGTTATTTCCAGTATGTCCAGATCGTAAGTGTAAATAATAAATTAAACGAAGTTTAAAAGACGGCAGCATAAAATAATTATTTTATTATTAGTAAAAAAATTGCTTTAATTTTTCCCCAGGATTATTTGAAAGGACAACATTGCATTCTAACAAGAGATACAGAGAGAGATTATTGTTCCTGCGCATGTGAAGTTCAGTAAATGTTTAGTTAAAGGTACTCTCACTGACAGAAAAGCCGAAAACTAAAGCTAGGGCACTCGAGTACCAACTTTCATAGATCCATATAAACAAACAGTAGTACTCATAAGTGAGTATACACCTGGGCTTAACAAAACGAAGAGGAGATATTTAGACATTACAGTCCTGTACAATTCGATAATTTCTTCTTTAGGGTGGATGAAGCACTACGCCAAGTGTAGTCGTCAACGTAGCGAGATCGTTTTTATGTTTGAAGACGGAATTATTCATTGGATTTTTCAAATTATCGAGATTTTATCTGCCAAAATTTGTCAGAAACATATTTCATATGGAGAAAGGTTACAAATATTGCTTTGACAAACTATTTATATTTATATAACGTATTTATAAAGTTCTACGGAGAAACAACTCGTTCCAAAAATTTGTATAAATTTAGTCTAAATTATATCTTTCAGTCGAACTCGTTTAGTCGAAAACTCCATAAAAAATTTAATTTGCCGAAAAATTATAATGTTTCGGGAGGATTATACTTATTCTTTAACATCTCCATTGAAATTTATTCCAATTTCTATTCGACATTTTATCTGTTATTCTGCCAACAATAAGTTGAAGCTTGCTTTAGTTGGTGTATCTCAAGATTTTTCGATGCAATTAAAGACCATCTAATGTTTCAAGAAATTATACCAAACTGAAATCGGAGAAACTGATTCTATTTGGAATATACTCATTAACACAAGACTGTTATTTCTATTGAAATGCTGACTCTATATTCGCTGGCAGTATTCAAATTGACTAAATCAGATTTTTCTGAGTCGTCTTCTTCTAAATACGTCGCTCAATATTACGTTCCCTACTTCTCTAGTGGGATAAGGGCGAGGTAGACAAGGAAACTAAAATAAACATCTACATGGACGGATCTAAATTATAATAGATAAACGAGGGTGGTGTGTTTTAAGAAAAATTAGTTAACAGAAACACTTTCCGATTACAAAATCATTACAACGTCTTTCAATCAGAGATTACCACAATGAAAGAAAGTATTCTTGTGTTGACAAAAAGGGAGGGTGCTTACTACAAGAAACAACTATATTTTTACAGACAATGGGTTCCTGAACACAGTGATTTTGCAGATAATAATAGCCAGATTAGGCACAACCTCACAATCGGATCACAGTTAAGAGGATATATAAATGCCAGTGGCCACTTGTAGACACATAATTGATAATCATGTTATAGATTGGGCTGGGTCTCAGTAGAAAAAATCTATGGCTTGCTCAACAAGCAGCTAAAAGTGGCCTGAATGGAATAAATGCCATACATACATGCCCGGCTACTGAAATTTAAAAGAAAAGACATAAGAACACTAGTAGAAGTGCCAACAGGTGATTGGATGACACGTCGCCAGTTTGAGGATGCCATACAATGACTACTATAACCTTCTATGCGAATGCAAAGCATTATACAGGAAAAGAATCGGACACGATTCTAGTCACGGTGGATTCACAATGGGACTCCTAAAGGCCTAAGTGCGTCAGCTGACACCCACTATTCCTAGCGGTTACTGAGGTACCACAACACTCATTCTATGAGCTTATTTAGTGAACTCGTTGGCTGTTTTCAAAATATTTGTTTCCAAAAAAAAACAATTTATTCTTTTCTTTGTTCAGGTTTTATCGTCTTTCGCATATTCTTTCACTGGATTTAATGTACTTTAGATTTCGTAAACCTCGGTTCTTCAGCTTCCATACGGAAACATCAGTCATTGAGCCTATTTGCCTTGAACTAATTTCCAGAACTCACTGGTGCTATTCATGAGCTTTGTCTTTCGAAAAACTTGACTGTATGTAAACTCTTGCAAGCCACTGTAAGTGACGGTCATATATTCCACCAGATGTGTATGCACATATGTTTATTTGCTCTCATTGTAACCTAACACTCAAGTGCTGGCCACCAGAGTGTTAATTCAGTAAATTTTGTTTTTGTTTTGACTTCGGTTTTTGTTTTTTTTTTCATGTTTTGATTGTACAAGTGTTGACTGCTCATTTATTCGTTTGCAAGCGAGAAACAAAATAATAATAAAATTGAAATAACGGAGCGCGGATTTGGAGCAAAAAGCGTTGGTGAGGGGTTAATGTTTGGCTTCTAATATTAGCGGCTTGGTGTTAAAATGTTTTCAGTTATTTGCAAAGCTGTTTCGAGATGTTTCAATAGTGCGTGGCTCAAATTGAATTTATTTACTTCTAACGCCTAACTTGGCGCCGTCGCTGCAGCAAATGCTGACAAGACACAAGCGCTAAGCTAACGAAGACGCTGCGAAGCGCAGCTTTGATGCTGTAAAGCCGCATGTCACACAAATGAATAAACTCAAACTCAGCTTAGAACTCCAGCTCAGCAACGGTGTCTAACGTCATTTGTTTGCTCACAAGCTACGTTTCGTCGGCGGCCAACACTACGTTGAGTTCGTTTGGAGCTTTGTAGCGTCAGCGTCAGAGCTCCACGCTAAATTTTTGTTATTGTTTTTTAAGTGTTGTTGTTTTTATTGTTGTTTTCTGAAACTTCATACATTACTTGTGGAGTACGCGTGTTGCCGTCGTCTTAACCCCTGCGCCGCCACATTTCATTGCCACAACAACACACTTCGGTGTTCGACACGCGCACTGGTTAGGTCGCTCACTGCCGAAAGCAGCGTCAAGTCGAGCAGACGCGCCGTCGTCGTCATCGTCTCATAAATACATGCGAATAGTGTGCAATGCGCTGCGAATGGAATTAGACGTGTCTCGGTGGAGCACATATTGTACAGCGGTGAAGTGATGCTCCTAAGCGGTTCATATATAAACAGACAACCAAACATACATATATGCATGTAGGGAGTTGAAAATATAAACTTCATGAATGTCTCTATTGAAGTTGCTGTTGTTGACGCTGCCAATGACGACGTGAAGACGTGCAATGTAGCTCAGCGTATGAAGTGAAAAAAGTGTATAGAAAAGTGTGCATATAAAAGAAAACGGTTAATAATAACGGTGTTTTGGTTGGAAATTGCTACAAAATTACAAAAAAAAATTAAAAAAAAATAAAAATTATTTTCAATTAATTTCAAAAAAAAAAAAATTACAAAAAAATACCGAATTTCGTTTGAGGTTATTGCTATGCGAAAATAAGTAACCGTTAGATTTAGCAAAAGGTAAATAAAATAATCATAAGCGAGAAATACGCAAAAATATAATAAATCAAACGCATACAAATCGTGTGTGCAAAGTGCTTTTCGAAGTTGTGTTGTGCAATAATTTCGCATAGAGTTGTGAATTCGAAGTTCGAAGTGAAGTACATACATAGCGACATATGTATGTATGTATTAGCATATGCGCTTAAGCGTGGAGTAGTGATTGAGAAAGTACATAGATGTTTGTTGTTGGTTGTGCCAAAAAGGCAACTTCATTCAAATTAAAGTGCTAGCCCACCTGAGAAGCACCAGCATAGCGTACAAGCTTACAACCTAAACGCTTAGTCAAAGCGCGCAGCCAACGTAAGCGTCAGCTGAGCAGCGGTGTGCGCGGTGTAGCAAACGACAAATTTTGCAGGTGAGTGCGTGCATTTAATCACCCGTTCTACTAAAACTACTAAAAACAACATAAACACACTCACACACCTACACACAGGTAGTTACTCATTGGCACGAAAAAGGCGCTGTGTTTTATCGGCGTTCACATGAAAAAATCGATTTTTCCGCCCAACTTTTGCTATTTCGCCTGCTTTTGTTGTTGTTGTTTGACTATGCTATATACGTTGTTTTTGTTTTTTTTTTGGTTAGCCTTAACTTTGCTTTCCTTGTTGTTGTTGTTGTTTATCCAATAATCTTACTATACGTAACATTCTAATGCGGCGCGACCGGCGGCTTTGCCTACACCAAAATTCATTAATTTCTATTTTGTTGTTATTTTTACGCCTTAATGCCGCCCACGTAACAAGACGCGCGCAACAGCGCTGCCTGCTCGATAGCGCCCATTAGCCAGGAGTTGCGAATATGTTTTTCTAAGTACATTCACTTTGCACGGTCTGTCTGCCTGTCCACAGACGCACACACACAAACACGCAAGCGGAAAAGAACGGATGTGCAGACACCACCACACATAGCCACTCAGCGATAAAGCGCTTTAGCCAGGCACAAATAATGTATTATATGATTTTGACAGGGGTTGTGGTAGCCTACATGTAAATTTAGTGAATTTATGTAGCTGTAGCATATTTAGTGTGGGATTAACGAATGTTCGTCTCACCTAATCGGCGGTGTTTCTTTGGATGTTACAACATTACTTAACGGTTAAGTTGATTGGCCAAAAATATATTTTGTGGCTAAGATGTAAACCTAAGACGTCTACGTAATCAGACATATGTAACGTTAATTTTATGTTTATCTTTGTCTTAAGTTTTACTTTTATCCTTATCCTTCATCTATTTATCTTCATCGTTTTAATTTATTTTTTATCTTTATTTTTACTTTTATCTTAATCTATATCTCTGCCTTCATATTTATTTTCATACTTTGCTTTATCCATATCTTGGTCTTACGTAACGTAACAAAAATGTAACGTTAATTTTATCTTTACATTTAACTTAACCTTTATCTTTATCCTTTACCTTCATCATTTTAATTTATTATTTATTTTTATTTTATTTATATATTTATTTTAATCTTTAAATTATCTTTATTTTTATCTTTATCTTCGTCTATATTTGTATCCTTAGCTTTATCTTTATCTTTAGTTTTATATATTAGGTCTACAACTTTGCTTCCGTTTTTTTGTAAATTTAAGGCTATTTTGTATAAAAATGGTTACAAAAATGTTGTTCAAAATATTGGCCGTCGCTAGCTACTACTTTTGACCATCTTTCTGGCAGCATGCGTATTCCGTGACGAAAGAACTCCTCATCTTTCGAGTCGATCCAAGTATCAATCCAATTTTTGACTTCTTCATAAGAACTGAAGTGCTCATCGATCGGAACAAGTGGTAGTCAGATGAAACAACGTCTGGAGAATACGGCGGGTGGGGTAAGATCTCCCATTTCAGCGCGTCTCCAAATATTTTTGACCACCTTTGCGACGTGAGGCTGAGCATTGTCATGCTGGAGAATGACTTGATCGTGTATTTCCACGTACTGTAGCCGTTTTTCTTTTAGTGCTCGCCTCAAACGCATCAATTGCGTTCGGTATCCTGTGATGATTTCAGTCGAGTAATGCTTCCAATTCAAATTCTCCCTCCCATCACCATGCCGGTCTTCGACTTCCTAATTAGCATTCTTAAAACGTTGAAAGCATTCGCGACACGTTCTTTCACTTAGGACAGCCGAAAGCATTCGATGAGCCTCAGATGCACTTTTCTTGGAATTAAAAAAGAAAAGCAAAATTTCCCGCAAATGTCGAGAATTCGGCTCAAAAATTGACATTTTCAGTTGAGAATAAGTTTGGGATGCAAACAGATCTCTACAAATATTTTGTTGGGTTAATGTTGACACAAATGTCCAAGTTCGATATAAAACGATTTAATCGACCTTGACCAAAAAGACATCTATTGGAAAACGGCGGAAGCAAAGTTGTCTCCTTTATCTTCATCTCCATCTTCAACTTTTTACTTGTATCTACAAATTCATTTTTATCTTCTTTTGTTTTTATCTTCATTAATTCTTTACCTTTATCATTATACTTATTTTTATCTACACAACAATTTAAAAATGATCTTTATTTTCGTATTTTTTTTACCTAATTTTTCTGTCTAGAAATAACTGGTACATTGAACCACTAATATTCTAGGCCAACATTTGGAGTCTACAAAAGGTTGAAGCAAGACACATGACGTCTAATTGTGATGCCTTTTCGCACAGTAGTTACTTGATCAATTAACCGGCCTTTGCTCTATTAAAGTAATAATTTGTAATAGCTGATAGCTAATAGAGTAGCCGGCTGTGTGAAAAGCAAAAACGTTGGGTTTCTCAATTATAATCTTAATGCATTCAATTAATTTGGCTGTGCGAAAAGTCTATTATTGAAATCTATGAAAAGCACTTAGGACTCCCTCTCTCTCTCTCTATATATATATATATATACGTACTACCACGCCTCTCAATAACATGAACCTCGTGGATTGTGTTTTCGAATTAGCCTTCAGAACTTCTTATTTGCCTTCAGAACTCTTTATTTGATCGTCGAAGATGGTCAATCTGAGATTTTGAAATCTGAAACCATCCACCATTTTGTAATTTTCATAGAAAAGTAAAAATAACTTAACCTTAGAATCATCATGCTTTTTAAGCGCAAACCTTTCCCGTCGACTCCCCAAAGCTTTTGGTAACGTTGTGAAGGATGTGAAGACTATATAAAATAGTTCTTTCGCTATTAGCCTAAAATGTTACAATACTGCTCAGAATGGTGAGATAAGTCTGATTTTATCGTTGAACTTCTTCGTATCGAGCTTTTTCGACAATTTTAGAGCAATTAGGTAAAATTTCGATCTTCTCTCGAAATTTCAATAAACTGCATACTCGGAACTCTAATTCCCCCTAAATTAGGTATAGTTTTCTAAGAACTCAGTGTTCATGTGTTTGTTTTGTATTGAATTTGTCAAAATATAGTTGCAATTCCGTAAGTCAGATAAATATCTTATTACAGTTCGTTCGTTTCCAAAATGGTTAAGTGGTGGACATAAAGAGGCATTTGGTTATGTATATAAACAGAATCGATACACTTCTTCTTCAAACTTGTGATGAGAGTTTGGATCTAAATCTATTTGCAAGCTACTTCTAATCTCGAGAGTATCCATGGATTTCTACGTTCGGTGTATATATTTACTGAATGAACCTGCAGTTTTGTAAGACTCTTTGTGAATTTGACAATAAGATTTGATGAATTAAGAAAACAATTTGATCCCATTTCAATATCGAGGACTTGCTCCGATAGTTATTTTATCGAGTTTGAAGAGCAATACGTTAATGAAAGTTTATTAGAACTAGTGGACTGTTGGAAGTACTACCGCAAATATTAATATTTTTGATCTTTATTCAATGCTTTATAAAAAGTGTTACAGTGGTCGGATTTATTTCAGATAGACCCCCTCCTTAGTTGCGAAGAACTCGGACAGCCACTTTTCACAAGCCTCTTTTGAGTTCAACTTTACACCACATGGTAATCCCTTGGCGCTATGTCCGGGCTATATGGTGGATGCGATAAAACCTCCCATCCGAGCTATTCTGGATGCTTCTGGTCGATCGCATGCTTCAAGCGGTCCAGTTGTTCGCAGTAGATGGTAGAATTAAGCGTCTGGCCATATAAGAGCAGCTCATAGCGGATGGGAATCATCCAATTCCAATCTCACCAAACCCACAGCAAAACCTTCTTGACCGTCAATCCCGGCTCGGCCGGCTTGCAGAAAATCGAAGTGTATTCAAGAGCAACATTTTTTATAATTAAAATAACGAACCATCGAACATTAATCAGTCCCTACGTCTACTCATACTGCGTCTTATATAAAATATAAATTTTGTATTTCTAATAAATGTGTAAAAACAAACTCGCTTCCAGAAGCTAATGAATGCATAGAAACGGCTATTTGCATACTGATATCTATGCATATATGCGTTTGTCAGACGGCGTTATGTAAATTCCATTTTTGCGCCAGGAAACTCCACTTCGTGGCCTCTTTTTCACTTCAGCTTAGATCGAACTCTCCTGCTTTGGTTAATGTAAGCATTTGCATTTGCACCGCGCACCACTTCTTGGTATAGCGGAAGCGCCTACAGTTTCCACTGGCGACACATTTATGTATATTGTTAAACACCTCTCCTTCTCTTCTCTGCCACCGTCTCCCTCTTAAACAGCAACGACACTGCAGTAAATTTGCTTGTTTTCGTCTACTTTTTTTCTTCTTATGATTTCTTTACTCATTTGGACCGGCTGTTGTTTGCTTGGAACATTCTCCTCTCTGCTTGCTTCCGAATCGTTCAACAATGAACACATCAAGCGCCAAGTACCCGTCACCTTAGCTGGTAGTTTGGAGCCAAACCGCTGCCACTACCTTTATACAAATATTGGTTCCTTCATTGCTCCCATTAGTCCCTCCTTCACTACAAGTAGGCAAGCCGTATAGTTTGCCATTTTTAATTTATTTTTCTGCTTCTTCTACTAGTTTTTTTTTTTGGTCTCACTCCCCCTTCTCTAATTTAATTAGCGCACACTAGCTACAACTGCGAAATTTTGTCCCTGAAAATGTGTGAATTTTGTTTTGCCGCAAATGAGTTGCGACGCTGACGTTCTGCTGCAGTCATTTTCAGTTTATGTGGACACGATGCCAATCAGCAAGAAACATATTGCAAAGGCAAGTAAGTGATTTCTTGATAGTTGGCGGAGGTGAGGTGTGAGTGAGGGGTAAATATTGAAGTTGTTTATTAATTTCTCACTCCTCTTCGAAGTTGCTTTGCTTATATTCTTATAGTTTGCTAAGCTGCGTCACGTTTTGTGAAAAGTAAATATCAGCGAACTTAGTTAGGGTCCCTTCTTAATGTGTGGCGGAACATTTTTAGTAACAGGGCTGAGTTCTAGACTGAGATTAGTTGTCGAAGAACTATGAATGAGACCGAGTTTTTTCCGAAAATTTGGGTTGGTTGCAGAGAAGTTCTTGTTAACCGCATTTAATCCAAAAACCTGGAGGACAGGAGATCGAGCACCTAATATGAACGACAAAACGGTCGCTCCATTTTTCGACTTCAAAAAGTTAATATCAGCTGTTTACCCTAGAAATTGATGTATTTATAAGTCAACTATGGTCTTGTTGATCAATAATTTAGTTTTCTTTCACCAATCCGGCATAACAAACTAGAAGTTAGATTTAAGGGATTCCAGTCAAAGTGCAAAAATATATATTTTGAGATTATGAGATCGTACAGCTGCTCAGACGTGATGGAACAAAAGCTTGATCTGATTGACCTTATCTATCTTAAAAATACATGTTCAAAGTAAGAGGAACCCGAGGATTTGGACTTGGACTTTAGCAATTTGGAAGCATCTAGAAGTTAGTAAATAAGTAATATCACTTATATCAGTTAAGTAGATTCGGAAAACGTGTTCAAAGTAAGAGGAACCCGAGGATTTGGACTTTGGCTATAGCTACCTAGAATACATCTTTTATATATCAATTAAAGTAGATTCAGAAAACGTTGGAGTTCATCGAAAGAGTGTCAGATTTTCTGGACAATTTTGTCCACAGGGGTGAAATGGATCCGGAAAATTGTGGAATGTTTAATATCTTTCCATCGTAGTTCTTATTAGGTTTTATATTATGTTTTAGGAAATATTAATTTAAATAATTGCTCGAATCGAAGTCTTAGACCTGTATTCTTCATTGTTCTGTCCAAAAGGTTTTGAGGTTGTCTATGTAAAAATTAAACTTGGGGATTCGTCATTGCAGGGGTATACTATGTTATCCGTATCTGATTTCTGCAGAAATTGGTGATGATGATGTTCAGGAGTCCAAACGAATGGTATATACTTCCAGCTTTAATCAATGTAGCTTTAAAGCCTGTAAGATATCCAAAAAATATGACAGATTCTTATTAGAACTCTTGAAACCACACTTGAGCACACTGTCACTGCATTACGGACAATGACCTAGCCTATCCTATAAAATATTTTCTACTAAAGACCTGAAGGCATGTCTACTATAAAAGTCACAAGAAATAAAAAAAAATTGCTCTAAATCTAATTCAAGAAGAACCAAAAAAAAAATCAAGTTATAATAGCCACTTAATATTTCGACAGCTCACTTTGAAAGTTAAGAAGAAGTAACAACCTGAAAATACCGGTTACAGGTCAATTAACTGCTACAAGTCAGCTACTGCTTGCTACAATTTCGGTTATTAAATATACTTATGCCATATTTTGCTTTCAAATATTTTTCTCTTGTTTTTTCTTTTAACTTTATTTCACATTTGATAAATCTTGCCATACAGTTTTATGCGCATTTTGGCTTTCTACTTTAACTGGCGGTGTTTATTACTTCATCTTTATGACTCACACGTTTCTATTTTTGTATGTAAGTAAGTAATACTTAGCGCTGCAGCGGTAATTTAATTATTTAGCAAGACTTTTAGAGTGCAAGATTTTTTTTTAGATAAATCTGGACATACATACATACAAATATACAAACATACATACATACGAATGCACGTGCTTAGTTTTGTTATGAATATTTTATTTAAGTATTATATACGGTTAAGCTATAAAACAAAACAGAGAGCTTAAATGTAATCAGCTTAGTAAATAAATCTACATACGAGCGCAGTTTGATATGTACGCGAAGTTAGAAAAATATTTCTTCAGTACCAGAGATGTTTCGGTGCATTTCCTCAAGGCTTGATAAATTTTCAAATGTTTAGTATAGAAAGCTCAGTTGACTCAAGGATTTGACGAGTATAAGAGTATTGGAATAGTTTATTGGAATTCAATAAAAAATTTGCCCCTTGAATGCTCGTAAACGAAACATTGCCACGTCCACACTCCATATATATGAAAATTAATATCGAGATAAAAGTGGAAAGTTCTCGATAACCATGTCCAATTTTTATACAACGTCCAAAAATAGTTATACATTTCATCGGATCATGTTGAAAACGTTGCATTCTATGGAAAGGAAACCAAGCCCAACTTGTAACCTCCAGTCTTACTAAATTAATTGTAAGATTTTTAATAAATTCCAGCTTATAAAAGACTGTTTTTGTCCGACAAATATCTTTTAAAAAAGTTATCGATCTCAGTCAGATCTCGATCTCTTCTCATATAACCCCATTTCGAGAACACAAAATTCATCATTCAACAGAATAATATCGAATGGAAATGTGACGTTTAACGAGAGGCTAATTTCTCAGGTATCTTCAATAAATCTTAATTGGAATTTCTTAATTATTAACCTGGTTTAAATTTCAGGATAATCTATGCAAATATTTCTGATCCCTGAAAACTTTCTCTCAGCAGTCAAGTAGGGCTTCTTGAATCACATACTGACAAAGATCGGGAACAATGTAACATTTTATAAGCTGAGAGTTAAGCATTGCGTCAAATGCATCAAATTTGTTGAACCACAATAGAAGTTCACTCTCGAATCACTGATTTTAGATTACGGAGCTCATCATCTTCAAAACTTCTTTCAGTACTCCTTTCCTTAGAGGAATAACTGTCAAATTAGCTGTCAAAATAAACACATGTGTTTGACATCTAAACCAGACAGACCGTTTAGAAGTAAAGCCGATTATGCGGGAAAGAGTGATGAAATATTATTTCGGCAGGATGGTCTTATACCATAAAAGAATTTAAGAGAAATATTATGTCTCTAAAAAATCACCCTTTAATTTCGAGTTTTTAATAGATGCGATGAGATGAGTAATAGACAAGGGTACTGACATGGAACCACTCTAAGACATATACATATATGTATAATTATAAGTAACTCTCAAAACTTCTAAACATAACCTCTCATTATCTGCCTCTTTTAACTACACTAAGATTTTATATTAATTTTTTTTCCATACAGACCAACATACAAATCTACTAGACTGATAGAACTTCAAAACTTTCGAAATACCTTGAACTACTGCCACTAAACATGTTAATAAAGTAAAGCAACAACAATATGAGTATTAAAGCCAAGCTTAAAAGCGTTCGCGCGTATTTAATTTCATTTCTAAACTTTTTTTATGGTTTTTCTCCAAGAGCCAAACATTTGAACTGATGATATCAAGTCTTTTACATTCTACTAACTTAAAATTGTGATGCTGCCACTGTGTGTATGAAGACTTTGTGCTACGTTGGCAGTAAGCCATAATTAATCATATTATGTACCCGTCCGTGGTTTTTACTTGCAGAAATCTTTTGTTGATGTTTTTGCTGTTCATTTAATCTTCCGCCCAACTTTTTTCCATCTTTATGGGCAAAGATTTCGCTAACCAAATTGAAATTAATTGGGGCCATTTAGGCTACGAAATTAAAGAGGTTATGTTTTCTTCGAAGAACTCAAGTGCTCATAAATTTTAGATATGTATATGTTGACCAGTATATAAGAGTTAAAATTGCTTAATTCTTGGTTTGACTACCGTGGTGACCCCATTTCGGGTTCTATAGTTATATATACTAAAAGTTCATGTAAATATATATATTTGATAGTCATTTCATTGAACTCAGGAAGTATTTTTTATACTCAAAAGAGGTAGGTAGGTAGGTAGGAATGCTGCCCTGTTTTAGTTCGGGCTCAATTTGCACCATTTGTGCCATTTTGATGCACTAGTCGTTGACCCTTTTTTATTTGCTGTCATCTTTAAGCTTCTCGTTCAAACCATTTTGGGGTTTCGATGAAGTTACTTATATCCATTATACTTTTTGTAGACATCCATTCGAGGTTTGATGGTTGATGGAATCCCAGTGTTCTGTGACGGATCTGCAATAGGGCTGGGCATTCACAGAGGAAGTGGAAATTGTTTCTTTATTCCTTGTTAGTTCGCAGCTTCGGCATATGTTATTGTAGGGCATACCCATTTTCGACGCATGATCTCCAAATGGCCAGTGCCCTGTAATGGTAGCAGTTAGTCTGAAAATATTGTTTCTTGACTTATTTAATAAGTCGTTAGTTCTCTTCATGTCATATTTTGGCCATATCTGTTTGGTTATTTTGTATTTAGTTGTGTTTTTCCATCTGTTATTTGCTAATTGTTGAAATTGTAAATTAAGCTCTCTTCTGATCGAGCCTAGCGGGCTTGGTATTAATTCGGCATCCGATTTCGTTGCCGAAAATGTTCCTGTGGCCGGGAACCCATACCAAGTCTAGGATGAGCTTGTCTTCTAGCGACTTAGCGTATATATTGTTGCTTTATGTAACCTCTCATAGTTTTCCAATAGAGCTTCACAGGCCTTCTCAATGCCTAGTACTTCCGCTTGGAAGATACTAGCCGAGTTTGGTAAACGGATAGAGAGAGAAATGTCTAGATCATCGGAAAATACTCCCGTGCCTACACCGCAGCCCATTTTGACCCGTCGGTATATACTGAGATGGTATCTTCCTCCCCTATCCTTCCCCTTCTCCATTCTCGTCTAGAGGGTCTCCTCACCTGGAAGTTACTATTGAAATCCAGCTTTGGGAGAATATAGGCTGATTTATAGACTTGTGTTCTAAGTTGGTTTAGAATATCACTATGTCCATAGTTCTTCTGGTCCCAACCTCCTAATTCCTTTATTCTTATTGCAGAACATGATGCTATTTTGAGAAAAAAGAAGTATTTTCTTTTTGGAATGTACTCCGAACTCTGGTGGAACTATTTACAAGGCATTTGATGATCCAAATGTTCGATATGTATCTCCATTTATTATAAATTTAAGAGAATTCCGAACATAGAACATTTTTAGAGTTTCCTTCGACTTTTGCCAGATACACTTCGGTTAAGGAGTGTCGAGAATTGCCAAACTGCTCAATTTTCCGGAGTAGTTAGAAACACAATTTTATCATACCTAAAGAGATTTCTAAACGATTCTTCGATATCTAGATATTTGCAAAAAAGTTTGCTCTTCTCCGGGTCTTCTTACCTCACAGAAATGATTTTCCTCCATCTGTATTAAGACTTCCTTTTGATGTGTTTTTATGTTTATATGTGAATTAAAATTTTCAAATAAAAATAAAAAATAAAATTTAATTTGCCATTATCTCGGAAAAGTTTCGGGAATATAATTTTCGAAATTTTCAAAATTTCGGGATTTATAAAATCATTTATATGCATAAAAAAGCATGGTTTTAAGCTTACCATATAAAAGGTAGTAAAATTTTGCAATTCCGAAATCACGGGACTATAATTTTCTAAAATCTTGAAATTTCGGGATTCATATTTTAAAAAAGTATGGCTTTCAGCTTCTCATAAAATAAGGAAGTAAAATTTTACAATCCCGAAAATTTAATTAATTTAAAAATATTGGCACTACAATTTTAGAAATTTTCAAAATTTCGGTATTCATAATACCTTTCATATGAATAAAGTAAGTATAGCTTTAAGCTTCTCATAAAATATTGTTGTAAAATTTTTAAATCCCGAAAATTTTCGGTACTACAATTTTCGAAAATCCCGAAATTTCGGGATTCATATGAATAAAAAATATTGGTTTTAAGCTTCCCATAATATACGATAGTAATATTTTTCAATTCCGAAATTTCGGGAGTACAATTTTGGAAAATTTCGGGATTCATAATATCCTTCATATGAGTAAACTAAGTATAGTTTTAAGCTTTCCATAATATACGAGAGTAATATTTTTCAATCCAGAAATAACGGGACTACAATTTTCGAAAATCCCGAAATATCGGGAGTCATATCCTTCAGATGAGTCAAAATCAAATGATTTTTTACACTTATATAATTTATAAAAATTCACAAATACAATTAATAACAACCATATGCCAGCAATCTGTTTTAGGTCCACCCTTTCATTATTGCATCTCTAACGTTTATTGTATTCCTTTATCTTACTACAAATTTTATCGCAATCATGAAACCATTTCTATGCTATTTATAGACTCTTCAGTTCATTTGTTTTTAATTTTATTTGTGTTTATTTAAATTGCATTTGACAGCACAAACGCTTTACGGAGAATATATGACCAGAACACAGAAACACACACACATACACTTAAGTAAATGCATGAATAAGCTGTTGATGCTTGCTCCCACAACTTTGGTTTAATAAATGCTTATACACATACGATATTTCCATATGACAATAAAAACGTTCAATCTCAATTGTGCGATTATTGCAAGCGTAGCGTAGCGCTTGAACAACTGGACCGGGTGACACGCGCTGCGGCCACAGACACATGGATGTGTGTGAGTGTGTGTATGAGCAAGGAAGGTTTCACGCAAATTTGTTTGCTTTGATTGGTTTTTATTAATTTGAAATTTGTGTGTATGTGTGTGTGTGTTTTTAAGTCGCTGTGGCGTTCCTGTGGGTAAAGCCAACGGGCAGTTGCAGAGACACTTGCTTCATGCTTATAGTTTCATATGAACGCATATGTGTGTGTCTGAGCGCCGCGCTGTGCGCCGTAGGCGTTCGAGCAAAGCTTTGTGTACCGAAATTATTATGATTTTTTAATTCTTTTGTATATCTTCTCGCGTCTTTTGCCAGGCAACAAAGTAATTGAATTGCTTGATATTCATATGCTACACATTTCATAATTGTTTGGCTCTCGACGCTTTTTTATTGAATTTATGAACGTAAATTGTTCTCTGCATATGGAAATATATTTGTGTATCCATTAAGAGACATCGTCACAGTTAAGTTATTTGATTGCTTCACTCACGCGTCTGCGTGACCCCTCTCTGTCAGCACGCGTTTGACGTTTGCCGCTTGCTGCGTGCATTTTTGATTCGAGTTGATTTAATTTCAGCGTCATTTTCGGCAACTCGCTCGCCTTGGTTGCTGCTTGTGCGTTGCGGTGCTGGCAAGTGTTTCTTTATCATATTGAAAAGCTTTCAAAGCGTAAATTGTTTATGATTTTAATGCAATTGTGTTAATGGTTTCGATAAATTTTTAATTTACGTTTATTATTTGCTTCGTAGGGGGCCGGTCCAAGACATATTTGGAGTTAGGGAAGTGAACTCAAGGCAATTGAAAGTGAATAAATAGTATTCAATTGAACTGAACTGAATTTAACTCAACTCAACCTAATACAACTCAACTGAAGTCTTTTCAACTCAACTCAACCTAATACAACTCAACTAAACTCATTTCAACTCAACTGAACTTAACTCCACATGACTCAAGTAATTTCAATTCAATTCAACAAAACTCAACGAAACTGAATTCAACTCAACTTAACTTAATTTAATACCATTCATCCTAAAACAACGCAACTAAACTGAATTAAACTCAACTCAACACAATTCGACTCTTGAGAATTAACAATTAAAAAAATATTATAGACATGACTCAAGTCATTTCATTTGAATTCAACACAACTCAACTAAACTGAATTCAAATCAACTCCACCCATTCGAACTCAAGTCAATTCAACTCCACTTATCCTAACACCACACAATTAAACTGATCCACAACACAATTCCACTCTTTAGAATTAACAACTTCAAAAAAAGAAAGAAAATACTTCGAAAATAATATACAAATCCCGATTTAGTTTTAACCTTTTAAAATGGACACAAGGAAAAAGATTCTTCATGATATCCAAAAAACAGATTAGTAGAAGGAAGAATCCAGTTTCGTTAGATGTTTCGGACTGCAGTAAAGTAATCTGAGGTAATACGAAACATTTTTTAGAAAAACAGTTGGACTTCCCTAACTCGATAACACCACAATCCATATGTGTCCCATGTTTTATTACATGATTTATGCAATCCATAAGTATCATATTTTTTATTCGATTCCATACGATATAGGGACTCTTTAAAATTCTGCCTCGATAGGAAAATTTAAAATGTTGTATTATGTTGTGGTCTAGAAGTTCGATTTATGAAAGGAAAATTGTATGAAATATGACCTTCATTGACAATTTAAGAGTTCGAGTTAAAGAAGTTCGTGTTATGGAAGTTCAACTGTATATTTTTGATAGAAAAGGTTCCACTAAGGGTGTATATCTCTACAAAATTGATTTATTTTATGTGCGTTTCATAACCGTGAACCAAAATGGTTTAACAAAAGAATGAAGAAGAGAGCAAGGAACTTTCAATTATATTATTTTGGGCTTTGAATGGCTTTTCTCTACATGTAGATAGTTACCTGAAGCTTGGGTTCCCTTCCCTCGGCAGATAATGCAAAAAATCTTTAGAAGAGTCACGATAACAATAACTTTGATTCAAATGAAGCGACCATTTGCTTTAATCGAAAAAATACTGACTTGAGTAAAATATTAAAATCTATAATAAATCCGACGGATCAAATTCCGGAGGATCTAATGATATTTCATTTATTTGAGAAGCTTTTTTTCTGTATAATTAAAATTTTCTTGTCCGAAAGACAGGAATCTTCGATGATAACAGTCAAAAAGTCTAACTGAGCTAAATCGAAAGAAATCCAAAAAAATAGCCTTTCATCATCTGTCAATGGAAAACATATTTCTCATGACTGTCGTGGTATAATAATTAGATCTAGACAACAAACAATTTCAAAAGGTTTGCCACAAATGGTGGAAAAAACACTATCTAAATAAAGTCTCGAGGTTTATGAAATATTAATTTTGGACTTTAGTTTTTTCAGTAAACAACCCGACGCATCTTTGAATCGAAATCCGGAAGATCTAATGATATTTCATTTATTTGAAAACATTTTTTCTGTAGAATTAGCATTATCTTGTTCGAAAGATAGGAATCTTGGATGATATAAGCAAAAAAGTCTGACTGTGCTAAATCGAAAGAAATCCAAAAATACCCTTTCATCATCAAATGAGAGTCAATGGATAACATATTTCTGATGACGACTGTCGTGGTATAATAATTAGACCTAGACACGGTCCTACGACCAACTTCAAAACAATTTCAAGAAGTTTGCCACAAATAGTGGAAGAAATACTATCTAAATAACGTCTCGAGGTTTATAAAATATTAAATTTGGGCTTTCATTTTTTTACTAAACAAGTTAAAACTAGTAAAAGTACTCAAAACTTCGATTAATGCGGTAGTTCTTACAATCCTTTATAGAAAATGTGTTACAAGAAGGTTCGTGAGATAGTTCTCGAAGTTGTGAGTGCTTTCTCAATAACGTAAATCTGTTATAAGGTGTCAAGAAGTTCGGACTGGAAAAGAGATTCTAGTAAACATAATTTTAGAAAGACTGGAAGTCCAGCAAGAAAGTGGGCGTTGTTGAATTATCTCATCACTTTAGAGCCTGAAGAAAGCGTAAATTGTAATATTATCCCTCTTACAAGTAATGTATTATTATTGCGTCAGGTCTTATCTTTATGAATTTCTCTAAATTTTCGCTACTTTATGCGCTCATATTACATTTTATCTAACCACTTGAAGCTTATCCTGCGCGGCTGCACCTAAATGGCAACCTCACACAAGTTAATGCAATTTCTTTATCTTACGCAACGTTTTTATGGCTTGCCCTTGCAATGCACTTATGCATTTGTACTCATGGTCCTGATGGTCGTCGTGCGCAAGTACCTATCCTATCCATAATTTTTCATTTCGAAAGAATGTACGCAATCACGTCGCAAGCTTTTGCCACAACTCCCTCATTTTTATGTTGAAATACATGTATATACAAAAATTTTATTGCAGCCATTGCATGCCAGCAGCGCGTCCTTCAATCCAGCATCGCTGCATTCACGCTGTGCGAAACAGTAAAGAGTGCCAGCATTATCTTTTTTCCACTACATAGTTAGAACGGAAGCGGATGTCGTGGGCATCTGATAGCGCGCTACATAGATATATGTACTTTTGTCGCTCCTTTGCCGTAGCGTGGCGGATAAAATGTCAAATGTTGCTTGTCATTTGAGTTTGAGAACTTTTCCCTTGTCGCTGTGCCCACTTGCCAAGCATTGCGCTCTTAACTGCCCAAACTGCAATTTGAGTTTGTAAGATGATCGGATGGGTGGCCTTGCGGTTGGCTAACCGAGATATTTGTACATACGCACATACAAATCTACATATATGAAACACAGCCACCAACTCGGTCAAATCTGAAGACATTTTCATAGCAACGCACTTAAATTCGCACTAAATCTCGTTATATTATACAAGTATGTAGAAATGTAGATATATTTGTGTGTATCCATATAACCAGCTTTAACTTTAAAGTCTCAGCATTGCTTTGGCTTGCGTCACTCATACGCACTACATAAATGTATATGGAAATATATTCATATATATGTATATACCCTTAGCTCGCTTTGATTCGATTTAGTCATTTGGCACGTTCGGATTTGCCTTGATTGCAACAACAACAACAATAATAGAAATCGCAGCATTTTTTTTCAGCATCAGCTAGTTCTGCTTTGTGGTTACATGAATTACTCATCGTTGGTACGTGCGATATGCGGTAACCGGTTACTCTTCGAGTGGGGTGCTTGTCATTCTTATATGTATATGTATCTAGCTATTTAGATATGTTACTCATATCATGACGCACAGTAAAGTTTTACGCATCAAATTGCAAGCAAAAACTCTTTTTGATGACACAGATACCGTTAGGGTTTCCCCTCCACGCCGACTTTTATTATCATCCTCTTTGAAAATCTGAACTTATATGTATTATCCCAATCTGTGTTATAATATCTTATGTATCCATTACATCTTGACCCATCTCTTTTATCCTAATATTTCTTATCCAATCCTATCCTAAACTATCGACCAGGTCCAAACTATGTATACTCATTTCTACTATAACTCCAAAACATTTTATTATATATTCTTTAGTGATATTTCTGGTTCTATAACCATAATTTAATCCAAGTAAAAGATAAATCATCATATCCTAACTATTAAATTAAAATAAAGCGATCTTTTGTTCACTGATTTATCGAATATCATACCATAATATATAATATAATACTACATCATAGTCTTATCCCATTTTGCTTCATACGATCCTATCCGATCTTAACCGATCTTATTTAGTACATTATTGTCTATCTCAGACCTGTCTAAATCTTTTTTTACTGTTTTCATACATAATCTGATCTACAAATACCTTATCTCACTTTGTAGTTAGTTTCATTGTGCCTTACTCTACTTTATCTTATTTGTATGTATGTATGTATGTATGTATGTGATTGGCGTTGCAACCGTTTAGCCGGTTATAGACGAATCGGCGATAGTGCGCCACCTCTCTCTCTCCTTCGCAGTTCGGCGCCAGTTGGAGATCCCAAGTGTAACCAGGTCGCTCTCCACCTGGTCCTCCACTTCGTTGGAGGGCAAAATTTTCCTCTCGAAAACTCCTAGTGTCGTCTCATCTGATGTTGACATCGTCCAAGCTTCTGCACCGTAAAGCAGGACGAGAATGATAAGCGACTTGTAGAGCTTGCTTTTGGTTCGTCGAGAGAGAACTTTACTGTTCAATTGCCTACTCAGTCCAAAGTAGCACCTGTTGGCAAGAGTAAGAGTTAAGAGTGCGCTGGATTTCGAGGCTGACATTGTTCGTGTTGTTGATGCTGGTTCCCAGGTATACGAAATTATCTACGACCTCGAAGTTATGACTGTCAACAGTGACGTGGGAGCCAAGACGCGAATGCGCCGACTGTTTGCTTGATGACAGGAGATATTTCGTCTTGTCCTCATTCACCTCCAGACCCATTCGCTTCGCCTCCTTATCCATGCGGGAAAAAGCAGAACAAACGGCGCGGTTGTTGCTTCCGATGATATCAATATCATCGGCGTACCTCAGGAGCTGTACACTCTTGTAGAAGATTGTACCTTCTCTATTTAGCTCTGCAGCTCTTATAATTTTTTCCAGCATCAGGTTAAAGAAGTCGCACGATAGTGAGTCATTTTGTATGAAACCTCGTTTGGTATCGAAAAGGCTCGGAGAGGAACTTCCCAATCATTACGGAGCTTTTGGTGTTGCTCAACGTCAATTTACATAGCCGTATTGGTTTTGCGGGCATACCAAATTCAGACATCGCGGCGTAAAGGCAGCTCCTTTTCGTGCTGTCGAAACCGTGCAATCGACAAAAAGGTGGTGTGTGTCGATCCTCTTTTCACGGGTCTTCTCCAAGATTTGGCGCATGGTGAATATCTGGTCAGTTGTCGATTTTCCAGGTCTAAAGCCACACTGATAAGGTCCAATCAGTTTGTTGACGGTGGGCTTTAGTCTTTCACACAGTACGCTCGATAGAACCTTGTATGCGATATTTAGGAGGCTGATAATTGACGGTAATTGGCGCAAATTGTGGAATCTCCCTTTTTATGGATTGGGCAGAGCACACTGAGATTCCAATCGTCAGGCATGCTTTCTTCCGACCATATTCTGCAATTTCTTTATCTTATTTAATCTCGATTATTCGGTTCTATCCTAATCACAAGTTACCCTTAAAAAAATTTGCTAAATGATCATCTCAGAAACCAATTTCCCCTAAAATATTTAAGAATACTGGTAGATCGGTAAGTATAGTGAATGTCGAACGACGCACAGAGGCCATAGAAGGCCTATTGTGATATCACCGGGACTGGAATTCCCTCACACTACCATGCCATCATTGAACCACTCAGTGGGCTTGATAAAATGACTTATCGAGAAGTTTTAACTGTGCAAGTTTCGAGACATCGTCAAGGAAACTGTGGTCGATAGTTGCCATTATTTTTCTGTATAAAGCTTTGCATTCGCATAGAAGATGTTCTACAGTTTCTTCTTCTTATATTTCTTGACAGAAGAATACTAGTAAAATAACGGCTTTCAAATATATTTCTTGAACGTACTTTCAGATTTATGTTTGTTTAAGATATGATCAGTGTAAGATAAGATATGTTGGCTACGACTGCTAACAGGAGAACGGGGTACACTCTTATCTTCTTCTTCTCTTGAAACCCATTTATTAACAGTAATTGGTCGATTGACGACTGATTGTAAAAATCGTCAATGAATGAACACAGAATGCCAGTTCTAGTTCTATGTGAATAGTGTTATCGAGACGTTGGCCGACTCTAGATAAGAACTAGAGTACATAGCTCTAGACTAACCGAGAAGTATCAACTCTATCGTCTTCATTACTCTGTTCTCTCCTAGCTCAGAACCTAATCTCCGTTGATGAAGCAGCATTCGCATGACCCCCAAAGCTGACTTAAAACTTGTAGATGCTATTTTTAGGAAAATTAAGCTGGATGTGAATAGAGCAGCTAAAAAATATCTCATTGGTATCAAAAGTTTCATCGAAGAACAAAGCTTTTTTGGTAATTTGAAATAAATACTTGGACACTTTCAAAAGCCTTCGAAAACATCATCAATGAATATGAGTAACAGTACAATTTTCATTAGTATTCCGAGCTGGAATACTAATATATCATTGACAATTTAGCAACTCGGATTTAAAAAATTAATCAAAGTCGATATATCCGAGCAACCATAATCATGGATTCCTAAAATCCATTTAAATATATCTCTCATTTTACAATTTCCTCTACATTTCCATTCGCACTCTCATTCCTTTGGCGAGAATTCCTTTCAGTAAACCAAATATTAACAAATGGAAGGTAATTTATTTCACTGCTTTGTGTATTTAACGCGACTCAAGCTTTAGCGCTCACGCTTTGGTGGCAGCATTTTGCGGATCGTAAACGCATTGAAAGCGATGAATTTCGCAAAGCGTAAAGCCACACAAATGCCATGAATGAATTGCGTTTTTATAATGGATGTACGGATATGCATTGCAAGTCGTTTCGGTTTAGTTGCAAAAGCCAAAAGCACACCGCAGAGGTGCATCTGATTATTGTGTGTGATAAAAGTATGTATACTAAAGTAATATATCAGCTTGGAAAATTATTAAAATTTGAGAGAAGGCAAAAAAAATTTTGAAAATGAAAAAAATAATTACATAAGAGATTTTAGTCCCATGCGCTTTTCAGTTTCTTTTCCCAACATTTTTTCTTACTTTTGCTTATAGACGTGCTAAGGATTTTTTACCGTCTTTTGTCTTGCTGAGCTATTGATTGTAAAACTCATTTAGGTGACTTTGACGGATACTATGTGTAAGTACAAAGAGTTTTAAAACAAAAGTAAGCTTCATCAAGGCAAATGAATCAAAAGAACGTTCCCATTTTTAATTATATTTCTCACTTAGATGCTTGTATAACTAAATGAACTAAATGAAGTTATCATCCGTTTTTACGCGCCTTAAGCTTGCTCTGAGTTTGAAAATTTAAGAAAATTCGAAAAGAATTTTAATTTTTGCAATACCTAAAGACGTAAAGAATATATGGTCCTCCATGTCGATGTTTGTCTCATCTGGTGTTTCCAAGATATAAAGTTTTTATCCAAGTAACTCTTAACTAAAGTCCTCTCTCAACTAACCAAAATCAAACTCTAAAAGTCGCTTATCATTCCACCCCTGCTTCATGGTGCAGAAGCGTGGACGATGTCATCAGATGAGACGACACTGGGAGTTTTCGAGAGGAAAATTTTGAGCAAGATTTATGGTCCTCAGAACATTGTCAACGGCGAATATCACAGACGATGGAATGATGAGCTGTACGAGTTATACGGCGACATTGACATAGTTCCGCTAGCTAGGTCATGTTGTCCGAATTGACGAAAACACTCCAGCTATGAAAGTGTTCGATGCAGTACCCACCGGAGGAAGCCGAGGAAGAGGAAGGACCAGATGGAGAGCGACCTGGTTACACTTGGGATCTCCAACTGGCGCCGAACTGTGAGGGAAATAGAGGAGGTGCGCGCTATCATCGATTCGGCTATAACCGGCTAAACGGTTTCTACGTTAATCACATACATACGACTCTTATTAGTAAGTATTCGGTATTCGGTGATGAAAAGTCCGTATAAGCTTTAGATTGTTTTCTAGTATGGTTTCAATATTCTCCATGTCTACCAAGAGGATATACTATAGAAAAGTTTAGCTCGGGATGTAACCGCCGAAAACGGCTCGAGATAAATCTGCATTGTTTTGATTCATATTTTTGTTTTGAAATTTAGTCACTATTTATTGTGACTCGTTTAATACTTTCCTGAAAATCACCCCTTAGAAATTGTCCAGTTGTAACAATATGACTATGGTATAGGTGGCGCCGAGAACAATATATTAAGAAAACATTTATAAATGAAAGAAAAATACAGAAAAACCTCTCCTAACGGACACTTCCCTTGAGTGGACATTTTTTCATGCACCAAGTTAAATTTTTAGAACAAATAACCCTCTTAGGCGGACACCTTTATTGGACGGTCAAAAATCGCTCGACGGTAAGTGTCCGTCCAAGAGAGGTTACACTGTATTTTCATTCAGAAAATAATCGTTTGATATACCTATGTACCTATAGGCCTTAGAGAACCAAAAATGCTTATGACCATAGTTACAGAGTTCTTTCTTGATTATGTTAGGTTAGGTTATTCTGGTAGGCTAAAAAGCCACTCACTGACCATTTTTGGTCCTTTGCGATACCAGATGGAGTGCCGTCACTTAGTTAATGAGAAGTAATCATCCTTTAGTATGCCTGCGCTGTTGCGAATTTCAAACGGCTTTGTGGCTTCACCAACGAAATCTCTTCCAGATTAACGTAATGTGTAGCCCCCAAATGCTGAAGCCGTTTTCTTGATAATGCAGGACATTCACAGAAGAGGTGCTCCATTGTTTCTCTGGTGCCTTGCTCTTGACATTTCCTGCAATCCTTGCGATCTATCAGCCCCATCTTGTAAGCGTGCGCCGCCACAAGACAGGGACCAGTGAGTATGTCGATCATATTCCTACATTTGCCTCTATCGAGCGCCAATAGAAATTTCGTGTACTTTTTAACTACCGCCTTGCACATAACTTTTGCGGTTTTGCATCCCGGTATATTCTTCCAGCTCGCTTTGAACTGCTTCTACCAAGCTTCTGTCTAGATCATCATATAGACAGTGTATGGGTTTACCTACGTTCATCACGTTTGCGGATGACAGTCTTACGCCTCGTTTGCCAATCTCGTCCACTATCTCGTTACCCTCTATGCCCTTGTGGCCTGGCACCCAGTAGAATTGAAGTCGCCTATTTCTGGCGACATCATCCACTGCTGCCCTACCACTCAAGACACTTTTGGCCGATATGCTGAAGGCGGATATTGCCAATGATTGCCGCCTGACTGTCTTTCTTGATTAGATTCAGTATGCAATTTTTGTAAGACAACTGGGATATGCAGCAGTTAAGTAAACCTCAACTTCTTATAAGACACAGTCAAAACTATTTAGAAGGGAATCTCACAAAGTCTGAGGTTATATCCCGTCTGTCGAGTGGTGACCATAGCATTTTCCTAAAATTTTCGACATGGATCGCGACTCAAACATTAGCCCGCTCACCCATTAAGTCCACTACTCATATTTCTAAGAGTGAATACATAAAATATCACCCGAAATAATGTCAATTATATTAATTAGGGCAAAGAACAATGCAATATTTCACGTTTTTATGTCTGCAATTGAACGAAATTCCATTTTTACAAGCAGCGTATCATTATAATTAGCATAATTATAATTATTTCTGTATATACGCGCAGACATTACTTCATTTGGCTTGCATGCGTGGCAAAAATAACACGATTTTATAAGCGTAATTTATATTTGCCGCGTATTCTTACACACTTACGACGTCACCAATGCGAGAAATCAATAATTTTGGTATTCTAACGAAATATTTTCTGCGCCAACCGCAGCGCTAGCCAGTCTTGCGTACACACTTAACGAAATTTAAATGTCAAAAGTGAAGCAAAGGGAAGCAGCAGTGAAGTAAACACCCGAAAGCCCACTACCACCACCACCACAACAACAACAATATACACACGCACGACACGTTTTCACTTGCTTCCGCTGCTCGTGACGGCACCACAAACGCACACACGTTCACACATATCAACGCGCTTCCTTTCCAACCAACCGCCTGCGAAACGATGACGCTTTGCTTACTTAACTACCAGCCACCGCTTTCATGCGAGTACACACAGCGGCGGTGGGAGGTGTGGCTGGTTGACTGTCAGTTGACGACTGCTTTGGACAGGCATTTAGCTGGACCTGCCGCTTTGACGCGTGCTCTTCACTTCCCTCCAGTATGTGTGTGTGCGTGTCAGCGCATTTATTTTTGCCGTGTGCTTATTATCCTCAAACGGCGTTGTGGCATTATTGCCATAGTTGTTGTTGTTGTTGTTGCGGGGAAAAATGTTGCTGCTGCTGACATTAAAAAGCGCCTTTAATATATCTTTGAATTGGCTTTTGGTTTGATTTTGATTGCGGTGCGCGCAGGCAGTGTCGAAAGGCAGGCGTGTCTTGGCGAAGGCTTACGAATGTTTCCCGTGGGAAAGTGGCGTTTTCTCACCCAGCACACGAGTGGGTGTGTGAACTTTCGAACAAATTATGGTGTGCATATAATTTTGCTCGTTGGCAGTTTGGGAATGAAATTAATTTGGCTATTTTTAGGAAGGTAAGGCGAGTGAAGATGATTCTACTGCACAATGGCAAAGCAAGAAAATCTCATTTCAGCGCTTAATAATAGCTGAGCTGATGGGAGCCTTCGAAAAGCAGTGGAGATGTTTTCATCGTAACCTTTTTCAAGTAACTGGGAGAGTAATTTTATGTGAAGCCATTATAATACTCTTATTTCACATAATATCTCCATAAACTTTCAAGTAACCTTCGCACTTCTTAAGCTCCACTAGAAATGGCTCCAAATTATATACCAATTTCCTCCGCTCCTTTCTTAATTAAAACAATTTAATTTCAATTAACTTGTTGAATCCCCTTTTAATAAGTTTGCTATTTCGGTGAGCATTTTTCTAGTTGTTAGTATAACTACAAATATTATTACTCCATATCCAACCTTCAGAATAACCCTCTTAGAACGAGTCCATATCGATTTTACAAGCTCGACGTGTTGACTAGTGTTATCAACGAACCAAGGAACCCCAACTCGATAAATGTTCAAGTTTGATAGACAAATAGCATGAAGTCCGTAAATCAGACTATAAAACTTCACAAAAAGTGAAGATCTTATTTGCAATATACACCAGGTCGGTTAATAAGAATAGTATTACTGATTGATGATAAACTTTGGGACCTAGGAGGTGCTTCAAACTGTTCATCGAAGAGATCACCAACTCTTATGTGATGACAGGTCTTAATATGTGTGCCTCAAGCCATTCTGCTTTCTGGAAGCCGAAGTGAGGAGCTTTAATTCGCAAAACTTAACCAACTCCGAACAAAAGACTCTTCCCCGGAACCATCGGATTTCACATTGATGCTACTACATACATTGTGATGCAAATTTTTCTTTCATATATATTGACCATCTTTGGGTGGGGCGCTGATAATTCATCTAGTCACGCGAATTAAATTCCCTGTCTATCCATAGGTAACATACTGGCTAGTACCTCCTCTGCTTCGCTGGATATAGTTCGATAGTCTATGCACTACGGTTATCGGCCTGACATACGCTGTTATGTCTAGCGCCTTGATTCATATTGGAGCCACGTCTAAAATTACAGAATTTATAGCCTTTGCAATTAGAAATCTCCGGCTGGAATACATGCGCCCTCTATTTGCCATCATTTTCGATAGGGCGTAGGCCGTAGGTACGTCAGTTGTCGTCACAGCAATTTCACTCTCGCCTATGGTGAGGGTTACTTTTTCTTCAATTTTTCTGCTGCTTATGATCAATACCTCAGTGTTGTACCCGAGCCAGCCAGTCAAACTCATGAAAGAGAACCATTGGCGCATACCATTTATGCAATCGTTGCATTTGCTCCGGAGCTCTTCTAGGTGGTTAGCCACTGATACTATGATGAGGTCGTCAGCATATGCTATTAATTTCAAGAATTTTGGTTGAAGACTTCTTAGCATCTCGTCCCACATCGGGTTCCATAAGAGAGAGTCTAAACCCGATTCTCTCGGTACACCACTCAACCGTGAATTAGGTCCAGGTCTATCTCTTTTTTCTTAGACGTTAGCACCAAAGGAGTATATATGTAGCTCCATCAGAAAGACAAAACTTTGCAGCACTCAAAATGCTCAAAGAAGTGGGAAATTAAGGGAATTAAAGTCTCTAAAGGGTTCTTTAGGTGTATACTTCTTCTTCTTAACTGGCGTAGAAACCGCTTACGCGGTTATAGCCGAGTCCACAACAGTGCGCCACGCATCTCTCCTTTTGGCGGTTTGGCGCCAATTGGTAATACCAAGTGAAGACAGGTCCTTCTCCACCTGGTCCTTCCACCGGAGTGGAGGTCTCCCTCTTCCTCGGCTTCCACCAGCGGGTACTGCATCGAAAACTTTCAGAGCTGGGGCACTTTCATCCATTCGAACAACATGACCCAGCCAGCGTAGCCGCTGTTTTTTTATTCGCTGGACTATGTCTATGTCGTCGAACAACACATACAGCTCATCATTCCATCTTCTGCGATATTCGCCGTTGCCAATGTTTAAGGGACCGTAAATCTTCCGCAAAACCTTTCTCTCGAAAACTCCTAGTGCCGTCTCATCGGATGTTGACACCGTCCACGCTTCTGCACCATAAAGTAGGACGGGAATGATGAGGGACTTGTAGAGTTTAGTTTTTGTTCGTCGAGAGAGGACTTTACTGTTCAATTGCCTACTCAGTCCAAAGTAGCACCTGTTGGCAAGAGTGATTCTGCGCTGGATTTCGTGGCTGACATTGTTGGTGTTGTTAACGCTGGTTCCCAAGTAGACGAGACTATCTACTACTTCAAAGGTATGACTGTCAACAGTGACGTGGGAGCCAAGACGCGAATGCGCTGACTGTTTGTTTGATGACAGGAGATATTTCGTCTTGTCCTCGTTCACCACCAGACCCATTCGCTTCGCTTCCTTATCCAGGCGGGAAAAAGCAGAACTAACGGCGCGGGTGTTGTTTCCGATGATATCAATATCATCGGCGAACGCCAGGAGCTGTACACTCTTGTAGAAGATTGTACCATCTCTATTTAGCTCTGCAGCTCTTATAATTTTCTCCAGCATCAAGTTAAAGAAGTCGCACGATAGCGAGTCACCTTGTCTGAAACCTCGTTTGGTATCGAACGGCTCGGAGAGGTCCTTCCCGATCCTGACGGAGCTTTTGGTGTTGCTCAACGTCAACTTACACAGCCGTATTAGTTTTGCGGGGATACCAAATTCAGACATCGCGGCATAAAGGCAGCTCCTTTTCGTGCTGTCGAAAGCAGCTTTAAAGTCGACAAATAGATGGTGTGTGTCGATCCTTTTTTCACGGGTCTTCTCCAAGATTTAGGTGTATACAGACATAGAAAATTCAAAAGAAATAGAAAATAAGGCCTACGTGAAGGAATTACGTGATGCAGTGTATTTTTTGATTACGCATTTGTTGTCAATTGAGACATTTGATCAAGTTAAAATTCTATGATATTTTCAAAAAATCGATTTTTATTATTTTTTGCATATTCGATAGTTTATACTTTCAAAAATGTACTGTGAATGCGATAAGGTTAAGGTCGTATCTTGAATAGTTTTTGAATGACAGCGTTTTAAAGAGCGACCGCTCGCAGGTATAAATCTCTACAGTTGACACTTTAAACGCGTTTTTCTCGAAATTTCTCGGAAACGAAATTTTTCAAAATTACTGACATCATAACTCAACGAGAAATTGACCGATCGACTTCAAATTTAAACTGAGTATTATTGAATATATTTACTATACGATATATAACACACGGTCTTTCTGGTTGGTCGAAAATTTGCAATAAATAATACGACAATTTTATTCCTCAAAAAACTTCATTTTTTTCAGAACTACGCCATTCTGTTAATTTTTGATATTTTTCAAAAATCGTAGGTCATTGCATAGGAAAATTTATTTAACTTTAATAGCCTTTTTGATTTTTTTTGTTTCAGTAACTCATTCGGCATGATTCCGGCCGTTCCAGCAGTTAGGGAACTTTTTTTTGGACCTCCGAAGACAGCATATAACTCCGTTATCTTTCAATATTTTTGTAAAAAAAAATAATTTTTTAAAATATATGTAGCTGAAAACATTCAATCGAGTACTTTCTTTAAAAAAATTTCACGACAATCGCATAATTTTTCATGGGTTACACTGGTATAGCTCCTTAAATTTCTACCGCAAATGCATTAGGATTCATTTATTGGATGTGTTTCCGTTTCGAAAATAAGTAAAGCCCATTTATTTTACATTTTTGAATCATGTAATTTATTCTAATAAGATTTCATTATTAGAATGTGTCTATTCCAATGTCAGCCCAAATGTAGGCAACGTTTTTACTGTGAAGAGATATAGTAACAATATAAAACATAGCCTACAATTAGGCGGATTGTTGCAAAAAAATTTATGAGTCTAATATCAAAGCTACAAACCAGAGATATGAGAAAAGACTGAGGATAATTGGTGACTAAAAAATAGGATTTTTCAGAAGCCGAAGTTTAATTTCTGAAAATATTATTTTTAAGCAAGATATTTAAAATATTTCCTTTCTTCTATTTCAATAAAAATATAAATTGAGAAATATTTTTGAAAATACCGTTATCTTCAAAATAAACTAAAATAATAAGTAATAAATAATGGTCGTCGTTCCATTATATGGTACTCATATCATTAGTACCTCACATAATCCAATATAATTTTATTATTTAAGTATTTTTACAAGTATTAGCTCTTAAGTAACCTCAATTTAATTTCCTATAAAAAATCACTCTATTTTTATGACATATCATATTTCTAGACTCTCGTAATTTATTTTCAATATTTCATAACTTGCTGCAAGTGCTATTTTTCGCAACCATAAAGTCATATATATATAAGTAGTTTCACTTAAATGCGCTTACGAGTAAAATAGCAAGCAATGAAAATTATGACACTCCATAACTTTGCCGCACCATTACACATGCAATCCCCCTTTTTAATAGGCTTAGCGACGGCTGAGCAGACTAATAGGCTAACCTTATGCGGCGGGCAATAAGGCAAATAGGCAAATGCGCCTAGTAATATGCTTCTACTTGTAAGCTATTTATGTAAGCGTTTTTTTTTGGTTTTGCTTTCGTTTTCACACGCTTGCCAGCGGTTGGTGTGTTACTGGTTACTGTTAATATTGTAGAGTTGTTGTAATTGCTGTTGTTGTCACCACCCGGTTTTGCATCCGCAACCCGCACTTTTTTCACAACTGATTTGCTTATCAGGTTAATGCCGTACAGCCGCTTGTCACTCGCACATCCGCCCCTTTAATCATGCCCATCCTTGCGGCGCAGCGACCTTGCAATTTTCCACGGCACCGTGTGCCACAGCGCACGAGCACCAATCGGTCTTCCTTGTTACTGTTGCTAATAAATAAATATTATAAATTCTTGCGGCAGCAGCAGCAATTGATGTGTTGCACGCGCATCCTTCTATCAACAGCTAACAGTCTGAGCGGTGCGTGGGGTGTGCTTATTGCTTGCGTAATGTATGGACTGTCGCTTTGCGGTTGACTGCTTTAAATGGATCTCAGATTAAATCACTGCAGGCAGCAGAGCAAGTGGTTTGTGAGGATGCGGTGAAGGAAGCTTGTTACGGTTGCAACTTGATTGAGTGAGAGCTTTTACTGCTCGAACGCTACGCTGTTGCCTGTTAATATGCGATTAATCAATCTATGTAGTTCGGTTGTGGTTGTACTTGTACATTCCTGTTGGGAAATTGCACAAAGTGGCAATAAAGTTGTGTGGACTTCAATCTATTGCGTAGAAATTTAATAGTCTTAAATTTAATCTGTGAGTTGATTGGAATTACGCAGGTAATATGAAAGCTAGGAGGGTCCTCAAAATTATATATGTATATATATGATATATATATTATATATTCTAATATACTTAATCGGTAATACCAGGACCAAATATATCTGAATTGTATACGGGAAACATAGAGTTTTATTTATGGGTCAAAGTTCAGAAGAGCATAACCTTCGATTGATTTCTTAACATGGTTGTCTTTTAGTTCAACAAAATACGTTCTCTGGAGGTCCTCAAAGTAAGCCCGCCCGTGAGTGACTTCTTCAATTTAGGAAACTTAAAGAAGTCCACTAGGGACCAAATCTGCAAAAATCAGTGATTGGGACAGCAGTTTGTAGTCGAATTCGAATAAGCCAACCTTAGTTGGCCCGTTTTTTTCAATTCGAAGTAGAATCGGGCCACTAATAGTAGCATCGTAGTGCCCTAGTCACGTTTCACCCTCCTTCTGATAGTAGATATGATCCCACCTTGTTAAGTCCAGAAAAAGGAAGTCATCCCCATAGATCATAAACTTGACGTAGCTCAACAGGAAATAGTCTAACGGCCGCCGGCACATAAACCGCACCGAATCGTATCTTTTTCGGGATGCAATGATGACACATTGAGTACGTGTGGATTGCTGCCTGACCAATAACGCATATTTTGCTTATTGACGAAGGCATACAGCTAGAAATGAGCCTCATCGTTGAACAATATGGTTTATCGATGAAAATGCGGATAATGTTTAAGTTGTTGCTCAGCCCAATTTTCGCTAAATTCGCCACAACGACGTCACAGAGATGCCCAATGCTTGAGAACGACAAGTTAGATACTGGTTTGGGTCTTCCTCAATTGATGCGCTAGCGCCAGCAATATTCTCGACACTACGGGTACTTCTTTGTTTCACTGGCACGGCAACATTTTGTACTGTGCCTGTATATTAAAATTTTTCCACTAGACGTTCAATTGTTGAGCTGACAGGATGATTATGACGACCATAAATTGGAGCGCTCTTAAACTTGAGGCACTGACTCCGAATTTCAGTAGTCAATTTTATTAATTTAGACTCGTTCTTGGATCGTATATCTTTCCATGATGGAATGGCAAACCTTACTTATGATATGGCGTCGTTTGATGTCCCTATCGGTCTACTTTTGTAGCGTCCATTTTGAAAAACCCTTTTCAATTTTTGCAATAATGATGCTATCGGACGATGAGAATAAAGAAAGAAAGAAATAAATATCGTAGACCTTAGAATCATAAATGGCTGTTCTGACGTTTCCTAGAAGACTCAGTCTGTATCTTCGTTAATTAATTACGAAAAGACCTGGAACTCTCAAACTAAAGAGTTTCCACGACAGTCTAGTCCAAGTAGCGCGAACGGAATCGAACTTTTATATAGTGAAGATCTTCTGAATTTCTTTAAAAATATTTAAGTAATAATTTTTGTCGCTATTAAAATAACTACGAGGTCTAGGGTCGCATATAGTCACATTTAATTTGACGTTCCCTTAGCTGGTATTGCCACTTAAGCACTTAAAATAGAAAACAGTTTACATAAAACAAAAATCTGGCAACTCTTCTCTGTCACCTTTCACTAGCTTGATCAAAATTACAAACAGCAAAAAAAAATTTAAATTAAAAACTAAATTAAGTTTCACCACTTTAATGGCACTCAACACTTGCAGTACCTACAGATCAAAAACGTGCTTGTACCGCTGGCTCATACTCGAACGAAAATTTCATCTCAAGCATAGCATGTGTAAGCAACTTTATTAAATTACCAAAGGCACCGACCGCAAGTTGTGGTCAGCAAAGTTCACTCTTGGAAAATGCCAAGTTAAAACTGAACTCAATGGCAAGTTAAAGGAAACAGTTGACCGCAAGAGTGGGGTGATGAGAGTGTGAACAAAGAGAGATATAAACGGAAATATACGTCGGTGGAATATCTGTATGTGTGTGTGTTTATGGAGTCTCTATAAGCTACTTTGTTGGTAGGTAGAGCTTAAGCACTGTTCATATGGATGACAATAAAGTGCGGTTCTGTGGCATCTGTTTGTATATAAATATGTTTGTATCGACATGACCACGAGTTGTTTAAACATTAACCGAGACTCCTACGTGTATATAAATAATCTTCTCACATTTATAGACTAACAAACTTTAAGAACCGTGTAAAGTGAAGAACCACAGTGTCTATATGGCCTCCATGCAACCTTCCACCTCAACACTTCCGAGCCAATTTTAATATTGTACGCTTTAAGCCGTTCTCACACATATGAACACACCTTTAACACCCACTGTAAACTAGAAAAAAAATTAAAAAATCGTGGGAGCTGTTTTGTCATCAGTATCTTCTACTTCTACAACTTCTCCCACTTTAATTATTAACAACAACAACAACAGCAAAAAGTTAGTAATTTTCGTTGCTACATTTATGATTGTTCTAAGTTCAAGTAATTGCACACATACATACACACATATAAAAATTCTCATATGTGTGTGAGTCGTGCTTGAAGATGCGCTTTACTGCTCATTTATGACCATAGCGCACACACACTGATGTCTGTATGTATGTGTGTGGGTATGTAGCGCCGCTTAAGGCGAGAATAAATATTAACCAAAGTATACGTGTATGTATGCAATACCCACACACACACACACCCATACATCCAAACAATGATAATTGAAGTTTTCTTGAAGAGTAGTCAACGAAGCGTTGCAAGTTGCGCTGCATCGGCAACATATCGTGGCATCCACTGCACCTTTGTTCAACATTGATGTTGTTAGCCAAAGATCCTGTAGGAAAAAGTTACTGTGCGATCATATATTAGGTTGCCAACAGTAAGATTTTGTCTGAAGCCTAAATATTATTTAATTAATTATTTTTTATTGTCTTGACGGAACAAACGGACAGACGAATGGATGATGCTATATACATACTTTCTTATCATCATCTTTACTAAACAAATACAATCAATCATTCAATTCTTTTAAATCAATAGTTCGTGATTGACAGACATATAGTCTTTTCACACAGGAGCTAATTGATCAATTAAACGGCTATTGTTCAATTAAAGCGCTGATTTAGATGGATTTACCACACAAAATAAAAATATCACTTTTCTAAAATTTACAATCAAATTTTAAACAAGTTGAAAATGCAATGCAACTCTGCTCAATAGCAGTAATACTACTCGACGGTAGATGTCGCTGCTGGAAATAATGGCTTCTTATGAAAATCAAAAAGAAAAATTAATACCAACTGATCGAATATCGAGTGGCTGGCAGTATGCAGGGCAAAAACTGGTTTCTCAATTAAAATTTTAATTGATCAATAATTTGGCTATTACGTATTTAATTACCGTGAACTTTTTATTCATTGATAAATAATTATAGACAACGAGGCCTCCAAACTTCAAACTATATGAAGAAAATGAAATATGAAGAACTATCTGAGAATGACTTTTTTTCTAAACCAATCATTGATATCGAAAGTGAAATTGAAGAGAAATCGGTTTAAAGATTAACAGGGATATTGATTAGACACCTTATAAGTACAAATTCGAACCAATGGATTGATAATCCGAAAAAAATCGGCTAAATTTGTGATCATAAAATGTTATTTTGATCTGAGAACTTGAACTTTTTACAATGAAATTTCAATTAACCCGGAATAAATAACAGCTAAGTAGGTAAAGTGGATGTCGGACTATGTACCTAGGACTTTAGGAAGCCCATGTGCAACCATCGGGAAAAGAAAATCACTACCTATATTTGCTATTATTTTCCTATATAAAGCTCTACATCCACATAGAAGATGTAGTACAATCTCATCTTCTTCTAATTCTTGGCAGTTTTTACGGTAATCATTGTATGGTATCTACCGTCTACCTGCGAGTCTTTCAATCCGACAAATAGGTTGGGTTAGGGGGTAGATCTCCGCAGCTGCAGAAAATCTCAGTTATACAGATTCGACAGATTTGTGACACCCGGATACTCCTGCCGGATCTCTAAAATCCTTAAGATACGACAAAGCGCTTGGAATCTATATTAAAGTCCTTAAGTCGGGTAATGTCGATTCCAGTCACGTCACTGGGCCAAAGATGTGCGTACCGAGATGCTTTAATCTAAGTTGAGCGAATGCTGTACATTGAAGGAGAGAGAGCTTGGATTATTCCTCTTCGCCTTCCTCCAAAACCCGATAGTGACCCGTTGCATTCCTACCAAAATATTTAAGTTGTTTTTTTTTTTGAATTTGAATAGTCGACGTGTTCTATTTAGGCAACGTTTGTCTGCTTGTTGAGCAAGTCAGGTATTGTTACCACCGAGACTCAGCTATATATATGACATATTTGTAAATCAAGTATCTACAATTAGCAGAGACATGTAGCTTAAAGACAAACTTTTAAGCAGGCTTTTCATAGAAAAAAATCTTATGTGAGCTAAGTGTCCGCCACACTCTATGGATCATTTACCGCTTTTCGGATATACGTACAGAGCTTCAAGGGTGGGGAGTATATATCTCGCAGCGATCTAGTGATTAGTAATTTTCACATAAAACCCAATTCTAAGTCTACAAAAATGAAATCTTAAATTAGAAACATAAAAACTTGTTTTAAATTTTTTAAAACTTAACACTCTATTTACTCAACTTTTGCCTACAGGGCACTTTTGTCACCTTAGTGCACAGGCATAAAGATCCATACAGCTGCGCATATGCAGCGATATTTACGCCAACTAAATGCAACTTAGCGCAACATTTGACGGCAAATTACAATATTTTAGTTAACTTTATGCTCTTGGTCCCAGCAGTGTCTTTAACGCTGCCAAGGCGCAGCCGCAGAAGAAGCACTGGTGGTGCCATTTAAAACTTAGTGTTTGAGTAGGTGAAATATTGGTGTGCGTGTGTGATATGGATATGATTGCATGACGGCCACGCATATTGCACAGCTATGTATATACATACATTAATTGGATACAATAGCAAAAACAAAGATTTATTTAAAAAAAAATAATGTTTACTGCAAATCGAAGAAATTAGATTTGTGAGCTTATATCTACAGGGTAATATATAGATATGTATATGAATACATACATAGCATAGTATAACATATGCATGTGAGGGTGGCGGTGACCTCTTTGTTTGCATTACTTCATATCAAGCTTCAGTGATTCTTCGTTAGTCGCTTGCAATCTTTGCATTTTTACGCTTAACATTTTATTGATACTAATTGTGATTGAAAGTTACTAAAGCTTACAAAAGTTAATAATTGAAAATATTTGCGTGTTATTGTTATTGTTAATTTAATTTACAACTGAGAAAAAGTGGATTTTATGTCAAAATCACTTTTAGTGAAATCGATGTGAATAAGCTCGATAAAGTAAGAAAAAGTATGTAGATGTTCTTTTCAAAAATGTGTAAATAAAATTAAAGAGGACAAAAATATAGAACTTACTTATATGGAATTTCTTCTCTAAATAAAGCTCTAGATAAACAATAAAATCCGCAAAGAAGAAATAAAAGCTATAGAGAAACACTAAAAGCTTTATAAAAGAAATGAAATCTGTATATTAGCTATGAAAGCTCTATTGAAGGAATTAGTGAATGCTCCAGAGCACAACAATAAAGCTATAGTGAAGAAAAGAAAGCTCTAAAGAGATTAGAAGACAGCTATATAGAGTTATGAAAACTCCAGTTAAGAAATAAAAGTTCCAGTGAAAAAAGGAAAACTCTAGAGAAAATGTGAAAGCTCTACATAAGCAATGAAAGTTACAGAAAAGAAATAAAAGCGCTATGTTTGCAATAAAAGCTGAAATGAAAGCTCTGTAATAGAAATAAAAGCTCCAAAGAAGAAATTAAAGCTGTAGATAAAAGGTGAAAGCTCTCGATAAGCAATGAAAGCTACAGAGATAAATAATTATAGCTATATTGATGAAATGAAAACATTATATAAGAAATGAAAGCTCCAAAGAAATAAGGAGAACTCTGGATTAGCAATGGAATCTACACAGAAGTAATTAAAGCAGGAAAGGGTAAATGTAAGCAATAGGTTAATAATAAAAGCAGAAAATAAATGTAAATTATGCAGAAGCGAT